>NC_025995.2:63812452-63966698 GCF_000442705.2 Elaeis guineensis | reverse complement strand
CTTCTGAAAATATTCTTTAATTTCTTCCTCTTTAGAGTTTTTCACAGATGTTTGCTCCCCCTTAATATAGCAATTATCAATAGCAAACAACAATAAGGAGAAGATAATATTTCAACAGATGTATCGGAGATTGAAATATAACCAAATATAATCATTACAAAGAGGTAGAAATATAGGTAAAAGATGATTCCATTAATATCATAATTGTTTCAAAAAATTCAACCAGCTAAATGTCAATACATGGCCCCAAGTTATAGATCCTAGAACAAGACACTAACTCCTAGAATCTAGTAAAAATCAAGATAAGTCAATGATCGGAGTCATCAGATATAGTATGAGAAGATGATGGATCAGAAGTGCGTCCTCTACCCCGTCTGCCTCTGCACGAGCAGGAGAACGAGATGAACTGGGTGGCTGAGAACGCTGAGATGCTAGGGACTGAACAGAAAGGGTGAGTCTAATAGAATCAAGGACGTTCAGTGCTCTGGAAACAGATTGAAGTAGAGCAGTGAACTGGTGGTAGCATGCTCACTCGATCTCTGATCTCTTTCCTCAGTAGCTCATATCCACCTTCTAGTGCTCCTCTGAGCCTGCCAGCCTCTGCAGTGAGGTCTGTGACCTCAATGGTAGACTCCTGTGGCTGGGGATGGGCCAATGCAAGACTTGCCCCTGCAAGTCAAGAACTCTGCCAGTAAGTCTCCAGACTGTATCCTCAAGCTGCTGTATCCTGACGGACTGATCTGAAATCATCTGAAATATAGTGGAGATGTGGGGAGTAATGGTCTGATCAGAAGAAGTAGCTCCAGGTGCAAAATAAGTACTACTCCACTGGCTAGACAACAAAGAAGCCACACGCTGAGATATATGCTCGATCTGATCATCAGCCAGTCTGAACTCTGAATGAGGTGCTCTGCTCTCTGGCTGATACACTGGTGTGGGCATCCTAGTAAACTCAGAAGGGCCAGCCTCAGTATCATGAATGAACTGGGTATCTGGTGAAGCTGCCCTGAAATCATGTACAGGAGAAGATGGACCTTCTTCTTCTACTCTGCCTTCAGTTCTGTCTTCAGCTCTTTCCTCAGCTCTCTCCTCAGCTCTTTCTTCAGAGCCCTTGATCCAACCACCAACAGTCTTTGTAATTCCCATTCGGTGTAGGCTGTGTTGGTTGAAAGTGTCCACATGTGAGAGCTTGGTAGGTGTCTCCCCCTCACAGCTAACTCCAAACCTCCTAAAAACTCTAGTAAGGGCCATACCATAAGGCAAGTGTGCCTTGGATCTGTTCAAAGTTTCTCTCATGGCCTCTATCATAAGTGTAGGGAGGTTTAGGGGGTCTGAGTGATGATATGAAACATGACACATACATCTCTGCCAGATAGTAAGTCATGTCTACCACTCCTAGGAAAGAATAGTTTTGTCACAATCTGATGCAGGACCCTCATCTCAATGGACAGTAGCTTTGCTTCCAATTTGTTTAAACTTCCTGAAAAATCTTCTCCTAAGATAATTCTGATCCCTTCTTCTTTAATTGGGAGTTCCATATATGAGTATCCTTCACTAGGCAACTGAAGTATCTCTCCCAATATCCTAGAATCCAAACAGATGTCAATCCCCTTTACAGTTGAAGTCACAGATCCGTTTCCATAATTTAGGTTCTGGTAGAACTCTCTGACTAGATCAACATAGGTGACTTCCTTAAGAGAGCAATAAAGTTCCCATCCTTGATTTTTGATCTTGGTAGCAAAAGTAAAGCCTTCTTTCTCAAAGAACCGAAAATCTATATTTTTCCCGGTTTCTACTTTTCTATCAGAAAGAAGATTTACACTGGGGCTTATGGAGGGTTGAGAGGGACCTTGAGCAGGTACTGAAACTGGATTGGGAACAGTGGAAGACTGAGCATGCCTTTTCTTTCGGACAATTTCCTCAGGCTCTCGGATTGATTTCCTTCTTTGGGGAAGTTTTATCTTTGGAGCCATATCCAGACAAGAAGACTTGAATTCAGTGGAGGAGGGATCACAAAAGAGTAAAGAAGAATTTTGGTGGAGAAAAGAAGTGGATTTTGAATGAACGGTGAAGTTCTAGGGCACGTTCCACCCGCGCCTAACACTGCGAGAAAGCACAGAAAAATCCTTTTCAAGGAGGCGATTTTTGGTGGAGAGGAGGAGGGAGAATTGCCTCAGAATTGATCCTTGGATTTGGAGCAAAACAGAAGTTTGGAGAGGACGGCTTTCGGAAGGAAGACGACGAGAAGATGAGTCGTCTCATAAACAAGGTTTTCCGTTTTAAAAACAATGAACCCGATGGAAGTTGGTGGGATTTACAAGTTTGCCATTGAGTCGACTCATGGGGGTCGACTCATGAAGTTCAGAAAATCAGGAAAAATGCAAATAAATTCCAAAAAAATTCAAAATTTTGGGAGAAAGAATTTTGCTCAATGATAAGTTTTTAGAGTGATAAAACTAAGCTTTTGGAACCAGGATAGATGTTGAAAATTGAGCTCTAAGAGTTTTTGACATCTATTCTTTGGAAATTGAGAAATTTCAGATAAATGGATCTAGAATTCCTAGATTTCTCCTAATTTCACAGAATCTTTCCTCACTAAGGGCCTTTGTAAAGATATCAGCTAATTGATTTTCAGTGCAAACATATTCAAGAATTATATTTTTGTTTTGAACATGTTCTCTTATAAAATGATGTCTTATCTCAATATGTTTAGATCTTGAGTGTTGTATTGGATTTTTAGATAGATTTATAGCACTTGTATTATCACATTTTATTGGTGTTTCATTAAGTTTGATTCCAAAATCTTCGAGTTGTTGCTTAATCCACAAGATTTGAGCACAACAACTTCCGCTGCAATGTATTCGGCCTCAGCCGTAGACAGTGCCACCGAATTTTGTTTCTTGCTAAACCATGAGATTAGGTTAACTCCAAGAAATTGGCAAGTTCCACTTATGCTTTTTCTATCTAATTTACATCCAGCAAAATCAGCATCAGAATATCCTAACAAATTAATTTGTGAGTCCTTAGAGTACCATAACCCTATAGTTTGTGTACCATTTAAGTATCTAAGGATTCTTTTAACAGCATTCAAATGAGATTCCTTAGGATTAGATTGATATCTTGCACATAAGCAAACACTAAACATGATATCAGGCCTACTTGCAGTTAAATATAATAATGAGCCAATCATACCTCTATAGTATTTTAAGTCTACGCTTTTATCTTCATCATCCTTGTCAAGCTTACATGAGGGACTCATTGGTGTGCCAATTGGTTTGCAGTTCTCCATTCCAAATCTTTTGAGTAGTTCCTTGGTGTACTTGCTTTGGGTGATGGAGATTCCCTCTTTTGATTGTTTGATTTGGAGTCCGAGGAAGAAGGTGAGTTCTCCCATCATGCTCATCTCGAACTCTCCCTGCATAAGCTTAGCAAAGTCTTGACAAAGGGATTCATTAGTAGACCCAAAAATTATGTCATCAACATAAATTTGTATAATTAGCATATCATTTTGGTTTCTTTTAATAAATAGAGTTGTATCCACATTGCCTCTTGAGAAACCATTATTTAGTAGAAATTTGCTTAGCCTTTCATACCATGCTCTAGGTGCTTGTTTTAGACCATATAAAGCTTTATTTAATCTAAAGACATGATTGGGAAAAGCATGATTTTCAAATCCAGAGGGTTGTTCTACATATACTTCTTCAGAAATATATCCATTTAAAAATGCACTTTTAACATCCATTTGAAATAGTTTGAATTTCATAAAGCAAGCATAAGCAAGTAGAAGTCTAATGGCTTCTAATCTAGCAACAGGTGCAAAGGTTTCATCAAAATCAATTCCTTCTTCTTGATCATATCCCTTAGCAACCAGTCTTGCTTTATTTCTAATTACATTTCCATGCTCATCTAATTTGTTTCTAAAGACCCATTTTGTGCCAATTATTGAATAATCTTTAGGTCTTTTCACTAAGGTCCAAACATTATTTCTTTCAAATTGACTGAGTTCTTCTTGCATAGCATTAATCCAGTTATGATCATTTTCAGCTTCTTCAAAAGTTTTAGGTTCAAGTTGAGATACAAAAGCACAATGATTAAGTACATCTCTAAGTGAAGAACGTGTTTTTACCCCATGCATAGGATCTCCGATAATTAATTCCTTAGGATGGTTGTGAACATACCTCCATTCCTTGGGTAAGTCATTTGTACCTTGAGGTTGTTCTTGAATTTCTTCACCTTTCTCATTTTGTTCATCTTCTTGATCCTTGTCTTCTGGAGTTGCTGAATCTTTTAGAGTGATCTCCTTCATACCTTCTATTAGTGGATCTGCATCATCAACACCCTTATTCTTCCTTGAAGGAAGATCGTTAGATTCATCAAAGACAACATGTATGGACTCCTCAACTACTAAGGTTCTTTTGTTGAACACTCTAAATGCTTTACTAGTGGAGGAGTAACCTAGAAGGATTGCTTCATCTGATTTTGCATTAAATTTACCAAGTTTTTCTTTGCCATTATTTAATACAAAACATCGGCAACCAAAAACATGAAAATAGGCAATATTTGGTTTTCTTCCTTTCCAAAGTTCATAGGGGGTTTTCTTTAAAAATTGTCTTATTAAAGCACGATTTAAAATGTAACATGCTGTGTTAATAGCTTCCGCCCAAAAATATTTTGGAAGGTTGCTTTCACAGAGCATGGTACGGGCCATTTCTTCTAAGGTTCTATTTTTCCTTTCAACTACCCCATTTTGTTGGGGTGTCCTAGGAGCAGAGAAGTTGTGGCCAATTCCATTTTCATCACAAAAATTTTCAAAGTCATGATTTTCAAATTCTGTTCCATGATCACTTCTAATATTTTGAATTGAAAACCCTTTTTCATTAGTGACTTTTCGATGAAATTTCGTGAAAATTTGAAAAGTTTCATTTTTGTGAGCTAAAAAGAAAACCCAAGTAAAACGAGAGTAATCATCAATTATTACAAATCCATATCGTTTTCCTCCTAGACTAGTGGTTTTAGTTGGTCCAAATAAATCCATATGTAAGAGCTCTAAAGGTCTAGAAGTTGAAATAGTGTTTTTGGATTTAAATGATATTCTAGTTTGTTTACCTAATTGGCATGCATCACAAATTCTATCCTTTTCAAAATTTAATTTTGGCAAACCGAGAACTAAATCCTTTTTGATTAATTTTGAAAGAGAATGCATGCTAATATGTGCAAGTCTACGATGCCACAGCCAACTAGTCTCATTTATTTTAGCATTTAAGGAAACTAGGCATTGCATGTCTAATTTAGTTAAATCATTCAAGTCTACCATATAAACATTGCCATGCCTATGTCCTATAAATTTAATGCCATCGTTAATAGGACTCGTCACAATGCATACAGATGATTCAAAACTTACTTTATACCCTTTATCACAGAATTGACTAATGCTAAGTAAGTTATGCTTTAAACCTTTAACAAGTAAAACATTCTCAATGTATTTGGAGGGAGTGATACCAATGTTACCTATCCCGATGATCTTTCCTTTGCCATTATCTCCAAAGGTGACCATCCCTCCATCCTTAGCATCAAGCGTGATGAATTGTGATTCATCACCAGTCATGTGTCTCGAGCATCCGCTGTCAAGATATCATTTCCTGTTTCCTTCTTGGGATGCTAGACACACCTGCAAGCACAGATCAAGTTTCTGTCTTAGGTACCCAAGCTTTCTTGGGTCCTTTCAGGTTAGTCAGAATGGTTCCTTTTAGAACTCATATTTTCTTTGTGTTTGCATATTTGTTAATAAGACATGTGTATGATTTATGTCCTATTCTTCCACATTTAAAACAAGTAATATTTGTAGGCTTTTTGCTTGAATAATTTGCATAAATATCCTTCAAAAATTTTTGTTTCTTCAGGGGTTTATAACCAAGTCCAGCCTTATCATATATAGCTTTCTGATTATCAAGGATCATATTTAGCTTGTTTGAACTTAAGGTGAACTTATCTACTATAGATTTCAGTCTGTTAATTTCATCCTTAAAGTTTTGATTTTCTTGAATCAATGTGAATTTTTCAATTGAAAGAATTTCAGCTTGTTTCACTAAGGACTGATTTTTCAATTTCAGCTCTTTGTTTTTCTTCCCTAGTTTCTTTAATTCATCAATTGAATCATGGAAAGCTTCATGCAATTCTTCAAAAGTAAATTCACTAGTGGATTCAGAAGTTACCTCATTTTCATGTGCCATCAGGCACAGATTGGCTTGTTCGGTTGAGGTTTCCTCGTCGGAGCTTGAGTCATCACTCGCACTCCAGGTCGCCATCATTGCCTTCTTTTTGAATTTCTTTGGACCTTTCTTCAATTGAGGACATTCGGATCTGAAATGTCCTGGCTTCTTGCACTCGTAGCATATAGGGGTTTGATCTTTCTTCTTTTCTATGCTTTGATCCCCTTTTGTAAATTTCTTTCTCATCCCCTGTTTCCTTTTTCTTAGAAACTTCTTGAATTTCCGGGTGATGAGAGCCATCTCCTCATCCTGATCTTCATCTTCAGAGTCATCTGTTTCATAATCAGGTGAAGTTGTGGATTTGAGGGCAATGGTTCTTTTCTTTTTGATTTCATCCGCTTGATGTTGCATCATGCTAAGTTCATGAGTCATCAAGGATCCAAGAAGCTCTTCTAGAGGTAGAGTATTCAAGTCCTTTGCTTCTTGGATGGCAGTCACCTTGGCTTCCCAAGTTCTTGGCAGTGACCTGAGAATCTTCCTTACAAGTTCACTGTTAGTATAAGATTTGCCAAGACTCTTTAAACTATTGATTATATCAGTAAAACGAGTAAACATAGCAGTTATGGACTCATCATGCTCTATTTTGAACAATTCATATTTATGTACAAGCATGTTTATTTTAGACTCTTTTACTTGATTTGTTCCCTCATGGGTGACTTCTAACCTATTCCATATTTCTTTAGCAGATGCACAAGTAGAAATGCGATTAAATTCACTAGCATCTAGTGCACAATAAAGAACATTCATAGCTTTGGCATTTAATTGTGCCAATTTCTTGTCAACCTCATCCCATTCTTTCTCGGGTTTGGTTGACTCCTCACCATCTATAATCTTGGTGGGTGTGTGAGGACCATTCACTATGATACTCCACATATCATAGTCGAGTGCTTGTATGAAAATCTTCATCCGAGCTTTCCAATAGGTGTAATTAGACCCATTGAAAAGTGGAGGTCGGTTTGTTGATTGCCCCTCAGCTAGAGAAGTTCCAACATGGGTTGCCATAGATCTTTGGCTCTTTGATTGTTAGATCAAAGAAGGGCTAGAGCACTGGCTCTGATACCGGTTGTTGCCCAGCTATGCAACCCAAGAGGGGGGGTGAATTGGGTTTCTAAAAATTTTAAGCCCAACAGATAACTTATGAAGAACAAAACAATGGCTTTAAATCAATATTAGTTAACTAAAGCAGTATTGCAAGGATATAATAAAGAAATAAGATAAAGCGATAAAGCACACCACAAACACAAGGATTTATAGTGGTTCGGTGCTAACCTTGCACCTACGTCCACTCCCCAAGATCCCACTTGGAAATTTTAATCCACTATCCTTTGTATTCAACCCGAATACAAAACGTCGGAAACTCCGACACTAGCTATCCCAAGCTAGAATACAAGACGTCGGAAACTCCGACCCTAGCTATCCCAAGCTAGATCACTTGTTTCCCGGGTACAAGCCAACCCAAAACACTCCGATTTCAGGTTCGGATCAACCTTTCCTTGTTTTGGAAATCCTCCAAAAACAAGAGCAAAAACTCACAAAGAGTAAGAATATTTAGAGCACAGATGAATACAATAACAGCTCCTTAAATGAGCAAATATAACAATAAAAGCTTTACTCAAATGAAGAACCCCTTTTTCAGATTTTCTCAAGATGAATGAACGGTTGAACGCTTGAGAAGAGGTTGATTGTTGATTGAAGATCTCTTGAAAGCTTTGAACGATCTCTAGATCAAGGTTGAAACGATAGGCGTGAAGAATTCTCTCCTTGAAAGATCTTCCTTTTCTCTTTCACAATCTCTCTAGTATATTGTGGATCCTCTCTCTTTTTCTCTATGGATATTTCGTTGATCTCAGGCTTTTTCTTGCAAATTTCGGATCCTCTCTTCTGTTCTTCTCTTTTTCCTCTCTTTTCTCTTCTCATTTGATTTCACGTTTGATCCGCTATTTAATCTGCAATTTCTTTCATCATTTAAAGCATTTTGTAGCATTAGAAGCAAGAGAAAACAATTTAGGCAGATAAAGAGCCGTTAGAGGATTTTTAGGAAGCATAAATGGCAATTAAAACGGGCAAAAAAATAGCCGTTGCTGACATTTCCGTCGCAGGGGTCGACTCATGAGTCGACTCATGCTTCAGGAGTCGACTCATGAGTCGACTTCTGTTGCAACAGACCAGAAGATCTGATTTCTGGATTTTTCGGCTCAAATCAGCAGAGGTCGACTCATGCCTTGTGGGTCGACTCATGAGTCGACTCACAGGTCGTGCCAAGCCAAAAATCCAGTGTGCCATGGGAATTTTTTGCGTGCCATTCAGCTCATAGTGCCATGAGTTGACTCATGAGTCGACTCATGCACTTCAAACCTTCATAACTTCAAAAGTATAAGTCCAAACACAATGAAATTTTCACCAATAGATTTCAAATCATTTGTTCTACCAAATGGTACTATCAAATCAGGATTTTAGTAAAATTACGATTTTGCCCTTGAAGAGCATAAGGACTTTTTCAATTGTTTGTATCCCTTCAATCTGCTTTGTAATCATCAAAATCAATCTAGGAGCAACACCGGTACATCCTTTATGAGGGCAAATTGTACAAGAGATCATACTCCTTGCCCCTCTTGAAATGTCTCCGGCCTCGGAAGCTGACTACGCCTTGTGGAAAGTACATGAAGGAATTTGCGAAACCATTTGGGGGCTAGATCTTTATCCCACAAGTTACTCCGCCAAGGATATTACTAGCCAACGATGCATCATGATTCGATTGAATATGTCAAAAAGTATGATCGATGCCAGAGATACGCCAACGTCCAGAGACAGCCCGCCACCGAGCTCACACCCTTGAGTGCCCCATGGCCTTTTGCACAATGGGGGATGGACATACTTGGCCCCTTCCCCATGGCATCTGGGCAAAGGAAGTTCCTCCTTGTAGCGATCGACTACTTCACCAAATGGGTTGAAGCCGAACCACTAGCGAAAATCACAGAAGCAAAAGTGCAAGATTTCG
The DNA here is from genome assembly GCF_000442705.2 of Elaeis guineensis. Taxonomy (NCBI): domain Eukaryota; kingdom Viridiplantae; phylum Streptophyta; class Magnoliopsida; order Arecales; family Arecaceae; genus Elaeis; species Elaeis guineensis. Next base: position 63,957,431 of record NC_025995.2, on the reverse strand, counting down.
TCTGGAAGTCGATCGTGTGTAGGTTCGGCCTGCCTAGAACCCTAATCACTGATAATGGACGACAATTTGCGGAAGCAAAATTCATCGAATTCTATGAAGATCTAAACATCTCCCACAACTTCACATCAATGGCCCATCCCCAGGCGAACGGTGAAGCTGAGGTGACCAACAGAACCCTTTTGCAGGGGATTAAAACAAGGCTTGAAAAAGTGAGGGGAACTTGGGCGGACGAACTTTATCATGTGTTGTGGGCGTATCGAACTACCCAGAGGCTACCTACGGGGGAGACCCCTTTTGCTTTAGCCTTCGGTGCGGAAGCTGTCATCCCAATCGAGCTTAAACTCCCGTCGGCATGAGTCGTGGCGTTCGACGAACATCAAAATTTGCAAAGTCTTAGAGCCAACCTCGACCTGCTGGAAGAAAGACGGGAGATAGCTCAGGTTCGAATGGCAGCCTACAGACAGAAAGTCGCTCGATATTACAACGCCCGGGTCAAGAACAAAGCCTTTAGAGCGGGAGATCTAGTGCTTCGACGAGCCGCTGTCTCGCAACCTCAGGACCGAGGGAAACTCGTCCCAAACTGGAAAGGACCGTATGAAGTTAAAGAAGTAGTCCGGCCTGGAACTTATTATCTTAAGGAACTCGGAGGAGCCGACCTCCCGCGATCGTGGAGCTCGGAAAACTTACGGATGTACTACCAGTAACTTCATTTTAATTGAAAATTGCATACCTATATGTCTTTGGACAATTCAAACAAACTGTATCGAAAATGAAAGGGAAACCTCGTCCTGACAAAGTCGAAGGCCCGATTCCATTTAGACCGGATGGGGGGAGAGGCCCTGCAACGCCCATATGCACCCCCACAGCCCTGTTAGGGACAGGAGGAGAACCTCGCCCTAACTTGAGCAAAGTCGAAGGCCCGGTTCCATTTAGACCGGATGGGGGGAGAGGCCCTGCAACGCCCATATGCGCCCCCACAGCCCTGTTAGGGACAGGAGGAGAACCTCGTCCTAACTTGAGCAAAGTCGAAGGCCCGATTCCATTTAGACCGGATGGGGGGAGAGGCCCTGCAACGCCCATATGCGCCCCCACAGCCCTGTTAGGGACAGGAGGAGAACCTCGCCCTAACTTGAGCAAAGTCGAAGGCCCGGTTCCATTTAGACCGGATGGGGGGAGAGGCCCTGCAACGCCCATATGCGCCCCCACAGCCCTGTTAGGGACAGGAGGAGAACCTCATCCTAACTTGAGCAAAGTCGAAGGCCCGGTTCTATTTAGACCAGATAGGGGGAGAGGCCCTGCAACGCCCATACATACCCCCACAGTCCTGTTAGGGACAGGAGGAGAACCTCGCCCTAACTTGAGCAAAGTCGAAGGCCCGGTTTCATTTAGACCGGATGGGGGGAGAGGCCCTACAACGCCCATACATGCCCCCACAGCCCTGCTAAGGATAGGAGGAGAACCTCGCCCTAACTTGAGCAAAGTCGAAGGTCCGGTTCCATTTAGACCGGATGGGGGGAGAGGCCCTGCAACGCCCATACATGCCCCCACAGCCCTGCTAAGGACAGGAGGAGAACCTCACCCTAGATTGAGCGAAGTCGAAGGCCCGGACTCCTACGGGAGCCGAGCTCCGTCCGCAACTTCTACCGCTAGGAGGACTTCGTTCGGACTCCTACGGGAGCTGGACTTCACACCTTACTTTAATTGCAGGAAGACTCCGCTCGGACTCCTACGGGAGCTGGGCTCTGCTCGCAACTCCAATCACAGGGAGGATTCCGTCCGGACTCCTACGGGAACCGGGCTTCATCACCAACTTCAACTGCTGGTGATCTTCATCCAGACTCCCACGGGAGCTGAACTTCGCCCTGACTTCGCCTACGGGAGCCGAACTCCCGTAGCCTCGCTGAGAGTGGAGAAAAATTTCAAGCCAAAAGAAAAAGGAAGGTGATGGACCACGTCAGCGATGATTGGAAAACAAACTACGTCCAAGGTGCAGAGAACCCTATCACAGCAAGGATTGGGGCTCCCATCAGGAGTCCCAGCTTTCAAGGAAGCTTTCGACGCAAAATAGGACAACTTCCTCAGGGTGATGGAAGCTCGGACCTTCGAGCTCAAGCCCTGAGGGGGACACCAAACCCGAATGGCTCCAGGCAAGCCTACAGCCACCGACGGAAAAGATGGGTTGATACGATGGCAACCGGGCACCTTCGAACGACGTAACAGTTGAAAAAGAGCTCGACAAATGACAATTCAACATAGATAAAAGGGCCACCGGTGACCTTAGGACGACGTCAAAAAAAAAAAAAAAAGAGAAGGGGGAAGAGAGAAGAAAGAAGAAGAAGGAAGTTCGACAGACAATAATTCGATGCGAGGTGCGGACGAGGTAACAAAATCTCTTTCTCATTTTTCAACTAACAAGATGTACGTTACAAGACCCGAAGGGCTAGAAAAGAATACATTATTACAAGATTTGAGAACACGGCTTGGAAAGGACATACCGGAGGCCGCTTCAAGCTACAAACTTCTCTTCCCATTTTCGTTCTTCCCAGCCACGTTTTCCAGTGCGTGTAGCAGGCCTATCGGCTCTCGCCCCGCCTCGTTCCGCTCCATCTCCGAAGTCCCAACCCTAGGGGGAAAAGGATGGGATAGATTCCAGGGGGCAGTAAGGGCAACGGTAGCGGCGACGAAGACTTGTTTCAAGAAGAACCGGAGTCACCCTGGAGGCAGCGGTGGCGCCAGAGATATGCGCCATCACCGAATGCTCCGCGACAGCCGCCGTCCAAAATGCTTCGGCAAGATCGGCATGCGCTACTTCCACCGCCCCCGCAACGACCTTTACTGCCCCACCGTCGATGCCTACCGCTTCTGGTCCCTCGACCCCGACGGTATCAAGGATTTCGCCACAACTCGTGACGACAGCTCTGCCCTCCTGACCGTTTCACCCCGCCTTGCTACTCTAAAATTTTTGGGCAGAACACCTTTACCGACGGTTCCTGTTATTAAACCCCTATTGTTGAAGGAATTCTTCCTCGAGCCCCCTTTGGAACGATGGGGACCTTCAGCGGCCGCTCGATGACCGAAGAACTTACAGACCGCTGTTCTCCTCCTTGCCTTCCTCCAAGCCCTCGACATCCCCTTGAGGATGACCTCCGGGGTGGAGGACATGGCGGGGAAACCCCTTAGAGAGGAATCGGGAGGCTGAAGACGGCAAAGACCGGCGCAGAGGACGCTCGGAGTCAGCAGGGACACCGAGGGAGTGGTTGAGTGGCTAGGCTCTCAGACGGAAGAAAGGTGCCATCCTTTTGGCAGAGTAAAGCCCCGAGGGAAGGGTAGGGGGTTTAAATAGGCAGCGGATCTTAGCGCAATTACGATGGCGGGCATCTTTAGTCCAACCGGTGCTTGCCACATGTCCCGCATGTCCCACTCGCCGCTATCGAGGATTGACTGTTCGCAAATTTTCATGGCACGATGCTTGGGATCACGTCTCGGTGGGAGTTCCGAAAAGACTCTTCGGGTCACCATAATCGGAAAAAGGACTCTGGCATGCGCGCATTAAATGCCGACGTATCCGAGGACGGTTGCGCCCGAACGTCAGGGGGAGAACATCAGCTGCGACAACTTCTCCGTACTTCCTTCATTCGAAATTCAAACTCGAAAGTGGGGGGACTGGTGTTGGGCATAAAATACCCTCGGCCGAAGTTATTGGCGGGGTCAACCCTCGCGAGTCTCTTCCATTTTTCGACAACTGTTGGTGAACCCCCATCACTTCGCCCGGACTTCTACGGGAGCCGGGCTCCGTCCGCGAGTTCTGCAGCAAGGAAGACTTCGCCTGGACTCCTACGGGAGCCGGGCTCCGTCCGCGAGTTCTACAGCAAGGAAGACTTCGCCCAGACTCCTACGGGAGTCGGGCTCCGTCCGCGATTTCTGCAGCAAGGAAGACTTCGCCCGGACTCCTACGGGAGCCGGGCTCCGTCCGCGAGTTCTACAGCAAGGAAGACTTCGCCCGGACTCCTACAGGAGCCGGGCTCTGTCCGCGATTTCTGCAGTAAGGAAGACTTCGCCCGAACTCCTACGGGAGCCGGGCTCCGTCCGTGAGTTCTACAGCAAGGAAGACTTCGCCAGGACTCCTACGAGAGCCGGGCTCCGTCCGCGATTTCTGCAGCAAGGAAGACTTCGCCCGGACTCCTACGGGAGCCGAGCTCCGTCTGCGAGTTCTACAGCAAGGAAGACTTCGCCCGAACTCCTATGGGAGCTGGGCTCCGTCCGTGATTTCTGCAGCAAGGAAGACTTCGCCCGGACTCCTACGGGAGCCGGGCTCCGTCTGCGCGTTCTACAGCAAGGAAGACTTCGCCCAGACTCCTACGGGAGTCGGGCTCCGTCCGCGATTTCTGCAGCAAGAAAGACTTCATCCGGACTCCTACGGGAGCCAGGCTCCGTCCACGATTTCTGCAACAAGGAAGACTTCGCCCGGACTCCTACGGGAGCCTGGCTCCGTCCGCGATTTCTGCAGCAAGGAAGACTTCGCCCGGACTCCTACGGGAGCCGGGCTCCGTTCGCGAGTTCTACAGCAAGGAAGACTTCGCCCGGACTCCTACGGGAGCCGGGCTCCGTCCGTAATTTCTGCAGCAAGGAAGAATTCGCCCGGACTCCTACGGGAGCCGGGCTCCGTCCGCGAGTTCTACAGCAAGGAAGACTTCGCCCGGACTCCTACGGGAGTCGGGCTCCGTCTGTGATTTCTGCAGCAAGGAAGACTTCGCCCGGACTCCTACGGGAGCCGGGCTCCGTCTGTGAGTTCTACAGCAAGGAAGACTTCGCCCGGACTCCTACGGGAGCCGGGCTCCGTCCGCAATTCTGCAGCAAGGAAGACTTCGCTCGGACTCCTACGGGAGCCGGGCTCCGTCCGCGATTTCTGCAGCAAGGAAGACTTCGCCCGAACTCCTACGGGAGCCGGGCTCCGTCCGTGAGTTCTACAGCAAGGAAGACTTCACCCGGACTCCTACGGGAGCCGGGCTCCGTCCGCGATTTCTGCAGCAAGGAAGACTTCACCCGAACTCCTACGGGAGTCAGGCTCCGTCTGCGAGTTCTACTGCAAGGAAGACTTCGCCCGGACTCCTACGGGAGCCGGGCTCCATCCGCGATTTCTGCAGCAAGGAAGAATTCACCCGGACTCCTATGGGAGCTGGGCTCCATCCGCGATTTCTGCAGTAAGGAAGACTTCGCCCGGACTCCTACGGGAGCCGGGCTCCGTCCGTGATTTCTGCAGCAAGGAAGACTTCGCCCAGACTCCTATAAGAGCCGGGCTCCGTCCGCGAGTTCTACAGCAAGGAAGACTTCGCCCGGACTCCTACGATAACCGGGCTCCGTCTGCGATTTCTGCAGCAAGGAAGACTTCGCCCGGACTCCTACGGGAGCCGAGCTCCGTCCGCAATTTTTGCAGCAAGGAAGACTTCATCCGGACTCCTACGGGAGTCAGACTCCGTCCGCGAGTTCTACAGCAAGGAAGACTTCATCCGGACTCCTACGAGAGCCGGGCTCCTTCTGCGAGTTCTACAGCAAGGAAGACTTCGTCCGGACTCCTACAGGAGCCGGGCTCCGTCCACGACTTCTACCGCAGGTAAGCCTTGTCCAGACTCCTACGGGAGCCGGACTTCATTTTTTATTTCAATTACAGGAAGTCTCCGCCCGGACTCCTACGGGAGCCGAACTCCACCTACGACCCCCAATTGCAAGAAGACCTCGTCCAAACTCCTACGGGTGCCGAGCCTCGCTACCGACTCCAACCGAATTTCGGCCAACAAGTCTGGATCCCCTGACAAGCCACAGTAACGGACACCACTGCTCCACTCTCTGCGGCGGACCCTGCGTAGCCCCATTACTCCCTGACAGACCGTATTAACGGCCATGACCCTACTCCACTCCCTGCGGTGGATTCTGTGTGAGTCCCCCACTCCTTGACGAGTCACGACAGCGGACGCCGCTCCAGCCCCCGCAACTGATTCCACGTGGCAAGCCACGACGATAGCCACGATCCCACTCCACTACCCTCCGTAATAAATTCCTCCTGACTCTGGACGGCCCACTACCAGACGGTTACAGGCGTCGCTATCAATCTGTTGCCCCCTCCATCTATAAAAGGGAAACCCCAGATACGTTATTCTATAAGCTCTCATTTTTACCTCCAAACTCTGCTAAATTCTTCGTTCGAGCACTCCATTCTTGTTGAGGCAGAGAACTGACTTGAGCGTCAGAGGATCTTGCCGGAGCAACCCCACCTCCGATTTAGACTTCCTTTGCAGGTCTCGGCGGCGACCGTGACTCCCTCGACTCCAGCTTCTCCGGTGCAAGCAGATTTTTGCACCAACAACTAGAAAAGACCATTTTTCGTTATCTTTCATTGATCAAAAGCTAGAATGACTGGCAGGTCAGGGCTTCTTCTGTTTTCTAGATAGATATTCAAGATATAATCAGGTACCTTTTTTTTTTGAGGATCAAGAAAAAATTACCTTCACTTGTCCTTACAGAATGTTTGCCTTCAGGCGCATGCCATTTGGACATTGCAATGCACCAGCCACATTTCAGTGATGTATGTTAGCCATCTTTTTAGATATGATCGATAGATTTTTGAAGATTTTTATGGATAATTTTTTAGTGTTTGGTCCCACTTTTGATGATTGTCTCTAAAATCTTAGGAAAGTACCAAACATTATACAGAGACAAACTTAGTGTTAAGTTGGAAGAAAAGCCACTTCATGGTTTGAGAAGGAATCATGCTCGAATACAGTATATCCGAGAAGAGGATTGAGGTAGACAAGACTAAAGTCGAAGTAATTTCAAAACTCCCACCCCCAACCTCGATCCAACAAGTACGATCTCTCTTAGGTCATGCTGGATTTTATAGACATTTCATTAAGGATTTTAACAAGATCTTGAGATCCTTGTGCAACTTACTTACCAAGGACAGCTCATTTAAATTTAATGAAGATTGTCTTAATGTATACCATACTCTTAGAGCTGCACTTTCAACTGCACCTATACTTAGCCCCCCAAATTGGACCCTATGCTTTGAGATAATGTGTGATGCATCCGACTATGTTGTAGGGGCAGCCTTGGGGTAAAGGATAAATAGACAACTCCATGTGATTTACTATGCAAGCAAGACTCTCTCTGATGCACAATTGAATTACACCACTACTGAGAAAGAGTTACTCACAGTTGTGTTCATCTTGGACAAGTTTAGATCATATCTTTTAGGTTCAAAGCTTCTAGTTTACTCAGATCATGTAGTCTTAAGGTATCTGCTATCCAAAAAGGATATCAAGTCCAGATTAATCAGATGGATCCTACTCTTACAAGAATTTGATCTAGTGATCCGAGATAAGAAAGGTTCAAAGAATGTGGTAGTAGATCATGTGTCTAGGATCCTAGTTGAACACAATTTGGATGAAATTAAGAATTGATTCTCTGATGAACAACTCTTCACAGTTGGTTCTAACAAACCTCCCTGATTTGCCCATATTGTGAATTATTTGGCCATAGGACAGGTCTTATCTCATTGGTCCCTATAAGAGAAAAAGTGATTTTTCTCACAAGCTAAGCATTATTTTTGGGAGGAACCTGATTTGTTCAAGATTTGTTTTGATCAGGTGATTTGATGTTGTATCTCCGAAAGTGAATTTCAAAGTATTCTCACCTTTTGTCACTCTCTTGCCTGTGGGGGGCATTTTAGCAGGAGCAAAACTACAGCAAAAGTGCTGCAAAGTGGGTTCTACTAGCCAACGCTATTCAAAGATGCACACAAATTTAGCCGTAAATGCTGAAGATGTCAATAAATGAAAAATATTTTTGGAAAAAATATGATGCCTCTCTCCCCTATTTTAGTTGTTGAAATTTTTGATGTATGAAGAATTGACTTCATGGGACCCTTTCTTTCCTCTTGCGGACACGAGTATATTTTAGTTGTGGTTGATTACATGTCAACATGGGTAGAGGCCATGGCAACCCGAACCAATGATCACAAGGTCATGATCAAGTTCGTTCAACATAACATTTTTAGTTGATTCGAATTCTCAAGAGCCATAATAAGAGACGGGGGCACACACTTCATGAGCAAGTACTTTGAAAGCTTAATGAAGAAATATGGAATAACACACAAAGTCCCATATCACCCCCAAACAAGTGGCTAAGTAGAAGTCTCAAATCGAAAGATAAAACACATTCTTGGAAAAATGGTTAGGCTCGATAGAAAAGATTGGTCAGCATGCTTAGATGATGCACTATGGGCCTACCATACTGCCTATCAGACCCCTATAGGAATGTCTCCTTACCGGTTTATTTTTGAAAAAACCTATCATTTGTCGATTGAGTTAAAACTGAAGCAAAATTTAAGTGCAGGGATAAAATGATAATTTTAAAACTTTTTCAAAATCACTATTTTACAGTGAAAATAATTAATTAATCTAATTAATTAACATGTGTTTACCCTACACTAGGATCTAAATATGATATGCAATATGCATGGATTTAAATTTGAAATTCAAATTTGAACAGTAAATAATTTACTGTTCTGTGTTCAGAATACAATACCTTTGTGCAGGTAGTGGATCACCACAATCTGATCACCGTCGGAAGACTCTGATCACCACAACACAGCCACATAGGATGTTTGGCCTCTACGGATCATCCACACGAGGCTCCCAGTCTGATCGGCTCCTCACGAGTGTTAGCTCGTTGTAGAGCCCTTTTGACGGCTGATGCTGATCGAACTCCTTCGATCGATGTCTGTCGATTCCATGGATACTTTGGATCATCAACAAACATACTTGAGAGGTAGATGATTCTCAAACTTAAATTTGGTGGGCTCACGACACTCGTAGCTCACTAATTCACTTTCCAAACCCCAGGCTGAAACCCTAGGGAACACTCTGAAAACCCTGCGCCCAATTTTCTTTCTTTTCTTTCTTTTTCTCTCGGAAGGTTTTGGACCTTCACCTCATGCACAAGGCTTCCTCACACCTCACTTTCTTTCTCAGAATTTTTCTACGCATGTCCCATCCTTCTCTTCTTTTTAAAATAACGTCGAACGTGTCTTATCCACGTGAGAAGATAAAGACAAGTGGTTACACATTTGAATTCAAATCAAATTTGAATTCAAATGCAAACCAACTCATCCCTATCCACTTGGGCGTGAGAAGAGAAGGTGTGAGGCTGCATTGTACATGAAAAGGTTTCACAAGAAACTCTTTCTCATGTGAGATATGGGGTGCTAAAGTGGATAGGGTCATGAAGGCGCAAGAGATAAGTTATCCATTCAAATTCAAACATGCTTTGAATTTGAATGGCTAACTAATCAATTTTATCCAAAGATTGGCGCACAAGAGTGGGCATGAGAAGGGCTTTACATGAGAGAAAATTTATGAGAAGTTTCTTCTCGTGAATTCAAATGGGCACAAAGATATGAAGTGGCACAGGGATTCAAATTCAAATGGTGGTTTAATCTTAATTGAACCAACCTAATCAAAATAGGTTAAGCACAATTAGACTAAATTAAATTCAACTTAATTAAGCTTAATTAGGCTCAATAAAATCTTAATCAAATTAAAAATTGACTAAGCCCAATCCCTGATCAAATCAGGGACCAAACCATCTCGACGATTAGGTCAACTCTTAACCTAATCGAGTCAAACCCAACTGAATCCAATTCAATTGAACTTGATCCAAAAATAATTACTCAATCAAATTGAGTTAATTAGTGATCAAATCACTAATTAAATCTCTCATAAATATTGAGTCCAAATTCGATGGGCAATCTGGTATCAAAGTCCATCAATATGAAATCTTGATCGAAGAGTCCCAAACCAGTGGGACTCTTGACCCTGGTACCCAAAATATGTGGGACTCGTGATCAGAGAATCCTGATTCTCGATCATAGAGTCCCAGACACGTAGGACTTATAGTCCACAAACATTAGGACTCTTCATCAGCCATCAGATCAGATAGGAACCTCTAATGTGTGTAACCCCGCAGGTTCGAACCTAAGCCAGTAGCACAGGAACCAATTCCTGTACTAATCGAAGTGACCATCTAGCAATGGTATCCGATATTCGGATAGGTCGAATAGTCATAATCGCAACACTCAGAACCTACGTGAATATGGTTACTGTATAATTCATCCCTTTTGACCCCTGTGTTTAGGATGACTCAGGGTTAAACTGTCAACCCTGATTAGATCATCCGAGTCGTGCTTAACTCAATCAATCCTGTGACTCCTCACTAGGACTACCCTGGCCAAGATTTTGTTAAATTAAAATATGACTGTACACAGCTCCTGAACTGGAGTGATCAATCCCATCTTGACACACGCACCGACAAGTCAAGTACTTGACTACACCCAGCAGCCTTCCGTCACTGAATTAAAAATTCAGGTAGTCCAGTGCCTAAGTGCAGTGAGTTGCTTGCAAGTCACCGTGGCGGTCTCAGGTCGGAGGGATAGTTATACCCATATCCCATCAGAGTAAATCTTGACAGCAGAAAAGGCTCCAGAGTCGGTCACGTTCAGTGTAAATGTACCCTTACATCTCACCTGTATGTCATACCAGTGTCTCCACACTCCTTGATTAAGAGGACAACCAACTTATATGGCACACAACGACCTATGCTCGATAAATATTGTTGTCCTTGGTAACAAGTATCATTTGGTCACGAACAGGTTTAAGGACTAAACGACAAATCCTCCTTTGTGGACTCTAAATAGTCCTAAGGACTTCACCACAACACAGGAGTTCATTAGAAGATGATAATTTATGATGAAAAATACCAAAAAAATTTTTATTTATTTATGATTTATGTACTAATACAACAAAGAACACAACCGTCAACAGGCTGACAATTGGCTTTGGGATACTATTCCCAACAATCTCCCACTTGGCCTAAAGTCAATTGGTGCAGTATCTAATACCCATCTTCGACTTGAAGTCGTCGAACTCCTTCACCGCAATGGCTTTAGTGAATGGGTCGGCTAGGTTCTCCTTTTCGTCGATCTTCTGAAGGTCGACGTCACCTCGATCCACGATTTTTCGGATGAGATGGTCGCTGTGCAGAATATGCTTCATCCGCTGGTGTGCCTTCGGTTCCTTCGCTTGAGCAATGGCTCCAGAGCTGTCACAGTAGAGCAGAACTGGACCAATAAGGGAGGGTGCTACTTCGAGCTCGGTGATGAATTTTCTCAGCCACACCGCTTCTTTGGCAGCATCTGATGCAGCGACATACTCCACCTCGCAAACTGAATTAGCCACTGTGTGCTGCTTGAAACTCTTCCAACAGACAGCCCCACCATTAAGGGTAAAAATAAATTCTGACACACTCTTGCTGTCATCGCGATCAGACTGAAAACTAGAGTCTGTAAATCCTATAAGTCTCAAATTCGATTCACCATAAACAAGCCACTGATCCTTAGTATTTCTTAAATACTTCAGGATGGTTTTAACAACCTTCCAGTGATTCTTCCCTGGATCAGATTGGTATCTACTCACTACCCCTAGTGAGTATGCCACATCTGGTCGTATACATATCATGGCATACATGATAGATCCCACTATCGAAGCATATGAAATTCTACCCATACGCTCTCTCTCTTGAGGTGTTGTCGGACAATCCCTCTTCGAGAGAAAAATTTCATGGCCTATCGGTAGATAGCCTTTCTTGAAATTCTCCATGCTGAACCTTTTCAGCATAGTATCAATGTACGTGGATTGGGATAAGCCAAGTAGCCTTTTAGATCTATCCCTATAGATCCTCATCCTTAGGATGTAGGAAGCTTCTCTCGGATCCTTCATGGAGAATTATGACGACAGTCAGATTTCATAGTCCAGATGGACAGCTATTGCAAGCATAATCCGAATGGATTTGAGCATTGCCACAGGAGAAAATATCTCGTCATAGTCTATACCATAACATTGACGATATCCCTTGGCAACCAGACGGGCTTTATAGGTTTCCACCTTTCCGTCTGCGCCCCTCTTCCTCTTGAAGACCCACTTACACCCTATGGGTTTTACTCCTTCGGGTGGGTCAACCAATGTCCACACATCGTTGACCTTCATGGACTCCATTTCGGATTTCATGACCTCTAGCTATTTCTCAGAGTCAGATCTCTGCATTGCATCCATGTAGGTGATCGGATCCTCATCGTTTTCATCAAGTTCGATAGGATCTCCGTTTCGGACCAAGAAACCATAGTATCTGTCCGGTTGATATGGTACTCTATCAGATCGCCTTAAGGGTGCAGGAATAATGGGCTCCGGATCTGATCTAATCAAATCAGGTTCAGCTACTTGTATCGGTTCTTCCACCTGCCGAACTTCCTCAAGTTTGACCTTAGAGGCAACAGTCCCTTCACCAAGGAACTCCTTTTCTAAAAAGATTGCTTTAAGACTGACAAATACCTTTTTCTCATTAGCTAGGTAGAAATAATACCCTTTGGTCTCTTTTGGGTACCCTATGAAATTACACTTGTCAGACCTAGGTCCAAGCTTGTCCGTAATTAAACGTTTAACATAAGTTGGACACCCCCAAACCCTAAAGTGCGAGAGTACTGGCTTACGTCCTATCCATATCTCATATGGCATTTTAGTTACAGACTTTTTTAGAACCCTATTTAGAAGGTAACAAGCCGATTCGAGTGCATATCCCCAGAGGAAGATCGGCAGACCAGCAAACCCCATCATGGATCGAACCATGTCCAACAAAGTTCGATTCCTCCTTTCAGACACACCATTATGCTGTGGTGTTCCAAGAGGAGTCCACTGAGAGAGAATTCCATTCTCTCCAAGATATGTCAGAAAATCATTGAAAAGGTATTCACCTCTTCGATCAGATCGAAGAGTTTTAATACACTTCCCAGTTTGTTTTTCTACCTCATTTCGAAATAGTTTGAACATTTCAAATGACTCCGACTTATACTTTATTAAGTAGACATACCCATACCTCGATAGGTCATCTGTGAAGGTTATTAAGTAGAAATATCCACCTCTTGCACTTGAGCTCATGGGTCCACATACATCAGAATATACCAAACCCAAGAGTTCACTGGCTCTCTCACCTTTTTCAGTAAAAGGTGACTTGGTCATTTTTTCAAGAAGACAGGACTCACAGGTTGGAAATGATTCACAATCACCAACTTCAAGAATTCCTTCTTGAGCCAACCTGTTTATCCTGTTCTTATTGATATGACCTAGCCTACAGTGCCAAAGGTAGACTTCTGACATATTTTCTATTCTAAGGCATTTACCGGAGGTTTGAACCACATTAACAGGCTGTGACAGTAAGTAAATTCTATTATTTAGTTATCCAACAAACATTGTAACACCATTCAAAATGATATTGCAAATATTTCTTTTTATTAAAAATTGATAACCGTATATGGCCAAAAGGCCTACAGAAATAATATTTAATAAAAAACTTGGACAATAGTGACATTCACTCAGAATTACATTACAAGAATTGATTACAAGGTTCATGATTCCTAAAGCTAGAATTGGAACTTTGCTTCCATCTCCAACATTCAGGAACCTCTCGCCGTCATCAAATCTCCTACTGACCTGCAGACCCTGCATCGAATTACAAATATGATAAGGGCTTTCGGTATCCAATACCCAGGCAGTAGTATCACAAATGAAAAAGTTGCAAGGTGTTATCATATAATTACCTTGCTTCTTCTTCGGCCTGTTTGGGTCCAGGGAGGCAATGTATAGAGGACAGTTCCTCTTCCAATGCCCCTGCTTCTTGCAAAAGAAGCACTCCGCCTGGTTCTGGTCGGGCTTACGCTTCTTGGTCTGACCCTGTGCAGACATTCCAGCATGCGGCTACACCTTCTTGTTCTTCTTCTTCTTGTTCTTCTTCCCTTTCTTAAAGGGTCGACGACCAGAAGAAGACCCTCCCACAACATTCACCGACTCCTTATGGAGCTGGTGGTCCTTCTCAAAGTTCTGCAGCAACCCCAACAAGCCATGGTAGTTCACTCCAGGCTTTGTCATTCGAAAATGAGTAAGGAAGAAGAGGAAGGACTTGGGCAATGAATTAAGGATCGCATCCTTACCGAGCTGCTCGTGCAAGGGAAAGCTCAATTTACTTAGGCACTCAATCATTTCGATCATATACAGTACATGATCAGTGACTGAGGCCCCATCCCTCATTCGAGCATTGAAAATGGCACAACTAGTTTTGTGCCTTTCAACGTCATCAGGTGTGCCAAAGGAGTCGTTCAACATTTGAAGCATCTCCTGCGGCTGGACGTTCTCAAACCTGTGGCTGAACTCATCATTCATTGCCGCCAGCATTATGCATCGAATGGTGGTGCGATCGTTGAGCCACTTCTGGTAAGTGTCTCGAACCGTCCCTCTCACGTTCGGGGCTGGCTCCTCGGGTGCAGGATCCGTTACTACATAAAGGATCCGCTCATGCTCAAAGATGATTTTTAATTTTTGATTCCAGCTATCGAAATTCGGTCCCATGAGCTTGTCATTATCTAATAATGATCGGAGTGATAGGGTAGTGGCCATAGCTGCATAAAGAAAAACTAGACCTCTATTAGTATATAAATTATTAATACTAAAGACTTGGACTTTAGTCTAAAGTTTCTCCCAATATTTTTATGAACTGGTAGCCTCAACCTCCAATTCGAGGAATTACTTTAATTCCTTAGTGGGTACTAGAATCCACACAGACTACACACGAGCCCAACTTTGGTTGGTCAACCCATGTGCATCTATGGGTAGGTTCATAACTAGTTGTTTCTCTAAACAACTTCTAGTAATCAATTTTGCCCCAGAACCTAATCAGTAGGCTTTGGCCTCCACTAAAAAGATCTGGTTAGGTCCAACCATTAACATGACTTGATTTGGTGAATCGGACCAATAAATGATCAGGCCCGACTTTGGCCGGCCAACCTGACCATCATCAGAAAGACTCAAACCAAATTATCATACTATGAATGATAATTCCATTAGTCAATAAGCATCAGGCCTTTGGGCCTCCAATGATTATTAAACTAATGGACTCATTATCACTCACTTAATGGGAGGCAATGACTTAGTTATCACTATAACTTCATCATTTTAGGGACCTAATAAATTTTGAGGATTTCTTAAAGGATAGAAGAAAAGAAATTAACCAGCCAATTTCAATCCTCCCACTGACTTTACCAAGTCAGATTAAAAAGGATTTAATTAAAGCTGGCATTAGGAGTACCTAAATCAGCCACACTGATTTACCTAATGACATGAGTGAGTCCTAATCATCAAGTGATCTAATCAAAACCTAACTCATCAGGTTGGCCAGATAAGTGAGATCAGTGGTTGGGATATGCCATTAACTCATCAGAGATCGAATCAATGCGAGTAGCTCCTACTTAAGAACCACTGGTCAAACTGTCAAACTTACCTTAGACACCAATCGGTTCATTAATTTTAATTTGATCAACTTAGTAAATAGGGTTCCACCGCGTAGCCATGAATTAAGTCCATCTTGGTCTAGATAAAGACATGGACCCATTCAACTACAACTATTGGAGTTGAGTCTAGAGTGTCCTTGACCTAATCTAATTCAATTTTTGATTAGATTTGATCAATTACTCTAATTTAATCCATTTCTTTAAGCTAATCTTAGGTCTAACCCAATTACGGACCTAATCCATCTAACCCATTGACCTACAAGTTTATGCAATTGTCTTAGGTCTTAATTCACAATTCTAGACCAAGTTGACAACACTTAATTCTTTTAATTAAGTATTTGGGCTGATGGGTCAGGGTTTGGCTTTTAGATTTTATTTTCTGTTCACCAAACATGTTGACTCATTTCACAAATAGATCAGCACATTTCATAAATAGCAATCCTATTGCTAATTACATAACAGAAAATAACTCAATCAAGATAAATCATGAATATTTCTTTAGATCTAATCTAACACATTCATGATAAATTTTATAATTGAACTTTTATAATTAAGTCCTTTCGCTGCTTCATCTGCATGGGATATAATTACAGCGGCACCCCTACCGTCATAGGAGACCCCATCGAATGGGAGGAGAGGGCCTTTAAACCCTACTTTTCTCCTATGACCGGATGGCTATGGCAACCAACCCAATTCGATTACTTGCTACTTGGATCATGTATATCTAAATATACCAATTTCAAAATTTAAATTTCAAATTTTAAATTTTAAATTTTAAATTTTTGAATTTTAAATTTCAAACAAATTTCAAATTTCAAATTTTTGAATTTCAAATTTTAAATTTTGAATTTTCATTTTGAAATTTCAATCAAATTTTAAATTTTAAATTTTGAATTTCAAAATTTTGAATTTTGAATTTTGAATTTCAAATTTCAAAATTCAAATTTTAAATTTTAAATTTCAAATGTTTGAATTTTGAATTTCAAACAACTTTTAAAATTCAAATTTTGAATTTTAAAATTTAAATTTAAACTTTTACATTACAACTTAATCTATGCATGTAAATTCATATATCATATCTTAGAACCCACTCTGATACCATTTGAATTGAAATTTAAGTACAGGGGTAAAATGATAATTTTAAAACTTTTTCAAAATCATTATTTTATAGTAAAAATAATTAATTAATTTAATTAATTAATATATGTTTATCCTATACTAGGATCTAAATATGATATACAGCATGCATGGATTTAAATTTGAAATTCAAATTTGAACAGTAAATAATTTACTATTCTGTGTTCAGAACACAATACCTTTGTGCGAGTAGTCGATCACCGCAATCTGATCACCGTCGGAAGGCTCTGATCATCACAACACAGTCACACAGGGTGTCTGGCCTCTACGGATCATCCACACGAGGCTCCCGATCTGATTGGCTCCTCACGAGTGCTAGCTCATTGTAGAGTCCTTTTGATGGCTGATGCTGATCGAACTCCTTCGATCGATGTCTGTCGATTTCACAGATGCTTTGGATCATCAGTAAATATGCTTGAGAGGTAGATGATTCTCTCACTTGAATTTGGTGGGCTCACGACACTCGTAGCTCACTAACTCACTTTCCGAACCCCAGGCTGAAACCCTAGGGAACACTTTGAAAACCCTGCGCCCAATTTTCTTTCTTTTCTTTCTTTTTCTCTTGAAAGATTTTGGACCTTCACCTCATGCACAAGGCTTCCTCATGCCCCACTTTCTTTCTCATGCACAAGGCTTCCTCACGCCCCACTTTCGGTCACGTTCAGTACAGATGTACCCTTACATCTCATCTGTATGCCATACCAGTGTCTCCACACTCCTTGGTTAAGAGGACAACCAACCTATATGGCACACAATGACCTATGCTCGATAAACATTGTTGTCCTTGGTAACAACATATCATTTGGTCGTGAACAGGTTTAAGGACTAAACGACAAATCCTCTTTTGTCAAGTCTAAATAGTCCGAAGGACTTCACCACAACACAGGAGTTCATTAGAAGATGATAATTTATGATGAAAAATATCAAAATAACTTTTATTTATTTATGATTTATGTACTAATACAACAAAGACCACAACCGTCAACAGGCTGACGATTGACTTTGGGATACTATTCCCAACAAGAACATCATATATTTTGGGCCATACGACAGTTTAACTTTGACATAAAAAATATGGGTTCTAATTAGAAAACTTCAATTGAATGAGTTGGAAGAACTATGAAACGAGACGTATGAAAGTTCAAGAATCTACAAATTGGATCAAAGCATACCATGATAAATATATTTCAAGGAAAACATTTGAGCCTAATCAAAAAGTATGGCTTTTCGACTCAAGGTTACGATTATTCCTTGGAAAACTTCACTCACGCTGGAATGGACCTTTTATTGTGACCCAGGTGTTTCCCTATGGAGTAGTAGAGATCAAAGACCCTAAACAAGGGAACACCTTCAAAGTAAATGGCTAGCGGTTAAAACCTTATATAGATGGAATCAATGATGGGGAGCAAATTGATACAATTGACTTCATGGATCTAGCTTATGATCTACCATGAGACTCATGAGTCTGACTGAAGACTTTAAACTTAGCGCTTGTTAAGAGGCAACCCAATTTTTTAAGAGTAGTTTTGAAATAAGTCTGACTGAAGATATCAACCCAACTTCTACTTTTGAATTTTCATTCCAATTGTTTAGATTTATCAACTTCATTTTGAGTATTATTTTAGGAACCCTTCCCCATTGAAGGATATTAGCCACATTTAAGGGAGAGAATAACATCTGCATCAGGAAAGCCCAAATTGAGCCCAAGTGAATTTTTTGCTTTACTTTTTACTTTCCATCTTTTATTTTTCTTACTCCATTGAGGACAATGTAGAATAAGTTGGAGGGTGAGAGATAAACTTGAACTTTACTTTAAATTCATGAAGTATTGATGCTCATATACCTGACTGTGCTTTAGACTTGAGAAGAATTAGACATCTTAGCAGTATTTGATGCACACTTTATATAAGTTATGGAAGTATCGAGGGACTGCATATTAAACAAATTTAATAGAGGGTTGAGTCTAAAATAAAAATTAATTTCCTAGCATTTCTAACCTTCACTACTAATATCTAAGGAGAATCGACCTCTTATGGTTATGAGTGGGATATGTTGATGCATAGAGTTTCTTTGTAAAAGAAAAAAAAGAGACAGAAAAAAAATTCTAAACATTGGTCTTCCACTAAGTAACCGGGCTCCTTTGCCTCAGCAAGTAATGATGTTCGTATCAAAAGGTGGGCAATGTGAAGAAGCTCTGCTATATTATTGCTTTAGCCCATTACCTAATAGACTCGAGTTAGTAAGCCTGAGGGGTGTTCTACACCTAATGTCCTAAAACCAACTGGTTTGGAAGTCAATGTCCTAAAATTTGTTACGTGGATTGAATGGAATACCAAAAGGGCTAAGGTGCTGTATAGAAAAAAAAAAAAGAAGTGAAGGAATGAATGTGCTGATACAAAAACCACTAGTTTATCTTAGAGTTAAATGATCTGAAGATAAAGGTAGGAGTGGGTCAAGGAAAGGCTTTGAAAGATTTCATATCCTTTACTTAACCATTCTATCGGATAGCATTAATATCCCAATGACATGCTTTAGTTATCTTATAGGTGGATCTCACTTACTTCTGAAATTGTTTAAATGCACTCTCATATCAAAGAAAACCAACATTTGGGATCAATCTTTTTTTTACTTGAGGATGAGTAAAGTTCAAGTTGGGGGATGTGATCAATTTAATAAATTAACTATTAATTAGTTTAATAATTGATTAATTAATTTTAATTATAATTTGGGTCATGCCATTTGCAGGTAATTGAGTTAGGTCACAGTTAATTGGGCTTAATCATATTTCAAGAGTTAAATCAATTGGAAACGATTAAGCCCAGTTCAATAAGGAGGCTATCTGGAGGCATCAGGACCTTTCATCAGAATCAAGCTCCATCTCTAAGCAAAAGAGTCCGATCAAACAACCAATGGGCCCCACATCTCTTTCTTGTTGGCACCATCAGCCTAAAGAAGAAACCAAGGGCAAAGGATCCAAAATAGGCAGTTAATCTCTCTCCACTAGCCGGCCACCCTTGATTTTGACCATCTTGGCATGAGGACCCCTGAATGATAGGCTACAGCACTGCAAATTAAGCAAGACCAATCCCAAAAGACTCCTGAGAGAATCAGCTATGGAACACAAATTATGGATTTAAAATCAAATTTCAGATGAAGAGGTGGCAAGCAATTCAAGATGGTAACAATGTTAAAAATAATAGGCAGCAACTGACACACCCAGATTTAATCCAAAGAGGAAGAAGAAGAGGAAGCTCAACATACTCTGAGGAGTTTGAAGGAAGAAGGAGAGATCATCAACTATCTTTTCGATGAGGCTGTGCCAATTGACTTCGAAATCTTTGTTACAATTTTTATTTTATTTACTTATTCTTTTAAATTTTTTTATAATTGAATTTTACTTCTTATTAATACAAAAGTTATTTTTTTATACTTTTAAATTTTTGTTATTTACTTTTATTGCAAGTAGAAGCTAAGATCTAGATAGTAGATCTTAGTACCAGATTTCTTTTTTCACACTTTAATTTTTTTTTTTACTTAAATTATTTTTTTGATTTTTTTCTTTTATAAAATTAAAGTTTTTAAATCAACACTGCTTCTTTGTGAATCCATCTGACTCATTACTTTTTATATATTTTTAATATTTTTAAAAGTTAGATTTAAACTGATAATTGCGGTGTCCAAATGACAACATTGTGAGATATCAAGTTTGTAATGCTGTTGTCGAAGAAGGCACGAATGCTAAGATCTTTGATTTCTTATGAATACAGCTTACTAACTTTTTTTTATTTTTCTTGCAGAAAAAAAAGAAGAAAAAAAAGGAGAGAAAGAAAGCTTCCAATTTTGCTTAGTGAGATCAATCTTAATCCTAGATTTCTTTCTTTTTTTTAGCATTACTTACTTTTTTTTAAATTAATTTAAAAATAACCTACTTAAACCTAATCAAAACTTCATGATAAGAGTAGATATCTGAATTGCTTAGAGCATCCATCATTTAAATTTTTTTTTTTTTCGATGATTGCTGAAGATAAGGTGAGTCTCTCAAGTTTAATTAGTTTCAAGCATCTAATTTAGTTGCATAGAATCCCTTATTTGAAATTGGTTGTATATTTATCTCAAATTAACTTATGGACAACACCCATTAATAAGATAAGGTGAAAATTTTATCACCCTTTCTCAGCCCAAAAACAACCAACCAGCATCCCTCATTAACCTATTCCTAATTAAAACTAAGTAGATGTTGGCTCCTAGGATCAATTGAGTTTAGTTTAAGTATTATGGTGAAGTCAAGTACAAAGTAAGTTTGAACTTATCCCAGAAACTGGTGTCTAAGGAAAGAAGTTAAAAGGCTAAGCCGAAGTGGACTTGTGGTTATTTAATTAGGACCGCTGCTATTAGCACGGGGAGCCTCCCATGATCCCACCTCTTATCTGGTTGGTTGAAGGAAGTGAGAATAGACTCAACTCACATCTAGACTGATTCACATTACATCAAGCTGTTAGGTCTAAGTAACCTGCAGGTGTCCTAGGTTTAATTGCTTGCTAACTTGATTGTAATTAATATCTAACCATAACTAATTCTTCTCATCTATCATCTTTAGGTCAAGGATTCTCTTAGGATTCTCATCTTTAAACTTCTCCCTTTCTTCCTCTACTCTTCTTCTTCCTCTCTCTTCCTCTTTCTTTAAAAAAAAAAATTTGAACCACACACACTAGGGTTGCACTGGTACATGCACAGTACGAGATCTCTTTTTTCTGAACTAGTTGAACCCAATCCTAAAATTGAATGGCTGATCTATGTTAAACCTGATAATCAAATAGCTAAAAATCCTAAAGAACCATCTACATAGATGAAGAAATACTTTATTCCTTTCACCTATAATCCATCAACTTATATCCACTTACCTGATATTCCTGCAAACCATTTTGAGACCAAGTCGACCAAAATCCAGATGCTCCTATCTTTTTATGAAAACACCAATGAAGATCTTTACAAGCATCTGAATGAGTTCTTAAAAATCTGTTCTATAGTAAAGATTTAAAATTTTACTGATGATACACTTAGACTGATCTTGTTTCCTTTTTCACTAAAGGACAAAGCCAAGCACTGGCTTGGCATAATAAGGAGATCAATCCAAACTTGGGCTAAGATGCAACATGAGTTTTTTAAAAAATTTTATTCCATAGGTCGAACTAATA
The DNA here is from genome assembly GCF_000442705.2 of Elaeis guineensis. Lineage (NCBI taxonomy): Eukaryota > Viridiplantae > Streptophyta > Magnoliopsida > Arecales > Arecaceae > Elaeis > Elaeis guineensis. Next base: position 63,935,657 of record NC_025995.2, on the reverse strand, counting down.
CCATGAGGTGAGCCATCACTAGATTTACTCAGCTTCTAAAGAACAAATTCATGAGTTAAGGGAGAGACTTAAGAAACTTTTTAGAAAATGCTCACACTATGGTCCATCTAAGTGGCAAATTATTCAAGCTTTCTATGAGGATTTAGAAAATCAATATAGACAGATGGTAAATGTATCTTGTAAAGGTGTGATGCACTCTTATCGCGAGAGTGATTAAAGATAAAAATTAACCGACTACTGCTCCGTAGAACAGGATGAGTTGGATCGTATCCTCAGATATCTTAGGCAATTGATTAGAAAGAAAAAGAAATAAAAAAATTTAAAATATTTTGATTGAGGACTTCTATAAACTAATCAGCAGGATAATTTAATTAAAAAAATAATTAAACTTAACACATCTCAGGGATTAAGAATTGATTCTTCTTATTGACAGATTTTGGTATTTATTTATACAAGGGCTTGTGATTAATTGATTTTTGAGTATAACCTATCTCTATCTGAGTACGAACCATATCTTATCGGGATTACAATCCATCCCTTTATGAGCATAGATTATCCCAAATCTTTATAAAAGAAAATAAATTAACTTGGAGACAATCTATCTCCTATTCAAGTACGAACCATATCTTGTCAGGATAACGGTGCATCTTCTTATGAGAATAAATTGTTAAAAGTTTAATTTATTCAAAAAAACACAGCACAGGCATAATTAAGGAGAAAAGAATTTTTATTATCATTGCATAAAATGAATACATAAGATGGAGAAAAGAAAAACAAATTTGTAACATGAAGAACTTCATCTCTTCCTTGAGACGGAGGAGCCTTAGCCGCGCATCTATTTTCTCTACTTCTTAAATCATAAAATAAAACCAAAAAATAAAATTTATGGCCGACTATTGCTTGCTGCCCTCTATTGAATCTCCCCCTTCTCTTGCCATAATCTCCTCTTTTTATAGACCAAAATTGTGCTGAAATTAAATAGTAATTGGACTTCTAATCACGTTCAAACTCTTCTACCCACACCCACTATCCAATCATGATCAAATGCCCCAAATCACACTGCAAATAGTCCCAGATCAGGTCGGCATCAATAGGGACCATTGGATCACTCCTCAGATGCATTTTGGACTGTTAGATGGTGCAATGATAAGAGCTCCTCACGATCAAATGCATTTTTCATTCTTCAACCGACAAGAGCTCCTCACCGTTCGATCGTGCATGGGATGATTCTGGATCGTTCGATCGCACCAAACCAGTGGACCACCACCGCTGTATATGGTTAAGAGCTCCCTCAGCCGTCCAATCCCATGAGAAGATTACTGGTAGCCATCCGATGGTGCAGAAGAAGGCTACCCGCTCGTGCTTCGCAATAAAGACCAGGGAACACTGTTTCCTTGGATCACGTGTAGACCCGATGTGGCAGGGTCTATGCACCGATTGTGGACTAGCCCCTATTTCGATAGACCACCGTGGACCGCTTTGCTGGTTTTGGGCATAGACCACACATGGACCGTGCGGTTCAGTTGGGTAGGCCAGGTGGTTTTTTTATTTTTAATTTTCTTCTTTTTCTTTTCTTTTGGTTTCAGATCTTCATTTGGGGTTCGAATTGAGTCCAATTTGCTTTAAATTTTTTTTTTTGAATCTACAAATCGAGCTCTTTGTATTGACGATCATCTTTTCTATAAAATACAAGTAAAAGTATTAATTCTTAAAGAATAAAAGTCAACTAGGGTGTATTTTGATGTTTTTATTGGGATATTTATTATACTTATCATACCTCCCAACTTAAGCTTTACTCATCCTCGAGTAAAGAAAAAAATTAGGGTTAGATACCCTCATCCTCTGAAATAGATATTGTATCAAATAATTTTTTAAATAGTCCATTGATATTTAGAAGAACATTGCTAAGATAGGTCATAGGGGTATTAATACTCACTAATATGGTGGTTAAATAAAGAACAAAAATTATTTTGAATCTTTTTCTAGATCAACTCCTACTCGTATTTCTAAATTGTTTACATTAATACAAGCAAGTGCAAAGTAACTCTTGTTCTCCATTCTTTTCTTCTTTTTTCTTTTTTTTTCTTTTTTTTTTTTGAAAGGGACATCTTCACATTGCTGACTTTTTGATGTGAACATCAATGCTTTCTGAGACAGAGATTTGGTTACTCGATGGGAGAACAATATTTAGAACTTCGCTTTTTTTTTTCTCTCTCTCTTTTTTTTCTTAGATTTTATGAAGGAATGTTTAGATACTCTACCTATGCTAATAAAAAGTGGACTCTTCTTTGATAGTAGTAGGGAGAGTTAGAAATGCTAGAATAATTTCTATTCTAAATTTAACCATTTATTAGATTTTCTTAATACTTGATCTCTTGATGCCTCAAGAATTTTCTAAATGAACATCAATTGTTGTTTTAAAATTTACTTGATTCAACTCAAATCTAGGATAATCACGTGTCTAAACATTAAATACTCACTTATTCAAGGATTTTAATTTTTTTTTCATTACCCTCACCCCCCCCAACTTAATTTTCATTATCCTCAATAGTGGAAGGAAAAATAAAGATATAAATATGAGACAAGGAGAGATGTCACCTGACTAGGTGTGCTTGTATATTGCCAAGTGCTTCTGTAAGGAGTTGTCCATTATTCTTATATACTAGATGTTTCCTTGGTTCAGCATGATGTACATGATTCCGCCTGAAGTTCTTGTAAAATTGGTTCTCCCCTCAATTTAGTCCTAAACTTGAAAAAAAGGTAAGCAAACTAAATCTGAAAAAGAAAAATTCGAATGCAAAAGCTGAGTTGTCTCCCAACAAGCGTTAAGTTTTAATATCTTCAGTCAGACGTCTCACAATTCTTATCCTATTCCCACTCAAATCTACTCAATCTTAACATAGGTCTGTAATTTCCTACGTGATTCGGGCTCTTCCTTAGAATATTTTCTTCATGGAACTATGGCATAACTCATCCCCCTATTAGTAATATCTGGCTCTTTCATTTTTACCCTAATAAGGTTGACCCTTTGGTTATCTAATGTTGGATAACTGATTTCTTGGCCTAACCATTTTGTTAATTTATTTCTATCCACCTTCCACATATTAGAGTTTAGTTCCCTTTGTATGTCTCTATAAGATTTATCATTTGGCTCACAATAAATACAAAGGGAGGGTCAATGCCTTTCAGACTGGCAATGGTTTGCTCAATAACTTTTGTGTGTTCTTGTAGGGCACCCATAAGTTGGATTTTCTAGTCACAGGTCAAGTCCGATGCAATGATCACCAGAATGGTGTCATTGGATCCTAAAAATGCAAACCTAAATGTGACAGAAGTGGCTTCAATTTTAATTTGGGTGCCCTCCAAAGTGATGGTTCATAATCACTATCTTGAGTCAAATTTGCATCAATGGGTTGGTCCAATTCATCTTCTACATGAAAAATCGGTTGCTCAGATTTTAGGGTGTTAACTTTCTTTATTTGGTTGACCTAATTTTCTTGTTGGGCACTAGGACCATTTTGGGCTCTAGGAGTATTCTCAGTTCTACCTTCTCTCCCTCATCGATGGCAGTGACTAACTGCCCAACTTGCATTTGTAGATGGGCAATGGCTTGGGTGTTTGAATTTAAAAATTGGCCCATGGTCTGCATAAAGTCGGTATGCGACTTCATCAGGATTTCTAAGCTTTTTTCTAGTGAATTGAGCCTTTGGTCATCTTCAAACTCCCTGATCAATATATATGCATCCTCATTTCTAGTGAATTGAGGAAGCATGTTGAAGGTTTAGGGTTTGATCTTAAAATAATTATAATCCATGGTCTGGGATGATCTAATGTTAGTTGGTTGAGCTGAGTCAGTCGGGTACTAATAATCTTTAAGATATAAGAGTTTATGATTGAAGTTACTTATTATGACTTTAAGGGCTATTGGACTTGGTGTAAGGTTCAAAGTGATTCTACTAGTTATCCAGACTCCCAATTCCAAGAAAAAAGTTTATTATTTTTTATTAATAATTTGTTTATTTATTTAGGAAGAAAGAAGAGCTAGAAGAGATAGATGAGAGGAGATTTCTAAAGAAGGATCCTAAGGAGTCCTAAATCTATAGACGATGGAGAAGAGTGTTTTAATTAGGGTTCAATTATAATGAGAAATAAGTTAGCACAAAATGGACTCTCTATCCTAGGGTTAACCTAGATCTAGATAGCTCATAACTGTTTCAAGATCGCCTTCGAGCACTCCAAGTCCAAAACTGACTAACTGACTCAGCTAGATAAGTGTAAGAGGTGGGAGGTCCCCTGCTTATTGCTTTCCTTAGACACCAACTGAATTGGTCAGATCAGACAATAGAATCAATTGAAAACTATCTTCTTAAACCACTTGCCTCATACACCGAGCAATTAACCAATCTGGACCTGATCCAACTCTACGATTTTCTTGTCCTATTGAGCTAGAATATCCTAGTGCCAATGTCTAATTGATTTTAAATTAAAGTCTAGGTTATGCAGGATGAAGGATATGATTTTGGACTAAGAAAGGATGATCAAATCTCTATCTTATCTAATTAATGAGATAAGTGCTTTTAAAGTTAATTATGGAGATGCAATGCAAAATAAATAAGGTATCCAATCAAGTAAAAAAATTTTATTTTTGTATTTTTGGTTACACTATTTTAGTTAAGTATTATGAAATATCAAAAAATTCTTTTTCAGGGTTTAAGATTTTTATCTTTTTATAGATTTTTTTTAGGGTTTGGATTTTACAGAAAAAAGTAAATTTAAGTGATTAAGTTTGAAAAGTAAATCACAAGCTATAAAAAGCAGTAAATTATTTTAAACTATGAAAAGCAAGAAATTTCTAAGAATAATAAGCAGTAAATCAGTCATGTAAAATAAGATAATTATTTACTATGCAATTAAGGTAAACTAGCTAGAAAGCACAAAGATCTACCATAAAAGAAAAGCAATTTAAAGCAAGAAATAAAAACTAAAAGCAATAGAATATATTTTTTCCCCTTTTTTTTTGCTGAGATTTTTTTTTTTACACCTACAATAATAACACGCAAATATTAGAAAGCAATTAAGAAGGCAAGAGATCACAGAATAAGGTAATAAAAAAAATTATATATTTTTTTATTTTTTGTTCTAAATCAATCATGCCAAGGTCTCTAGCAATGGTGCCAAAATTTTGATATGCTCTTATCGTGAGAGTGATCAAAGACAAAAATTAACCGACTACTGCTTTATAGAACAGGGTGAGTCGGATTGTATCCTCAGAGATCTTAGGCAGTTGATTAGAAAGAAAAAAAAATAAAAGAAACTAAAAATATTGTGATTAAGGACTTCTATAAACTAATCAATAAGATAATTTAGTTAAAAAGATAATTAAACTTAACACATCTCAGGGATTAAGAATCCATTCTTCTTGTTCATAGATTTTGATATTTATTTATGTAAGGGCTTTTGATTAATTGATTTTTGAGTGCAACCTATCTCTATCTGAGTATGAACCGTATCTTGTCAGAATCATGATCCATCTTTTTATGAGCATAGATTATCCCAAATCTATGTAAAAGAAAATAAATTAACTTTGAGATAATCTATCCCCTATTCAAGTACGAACTGTATGTTGTTAGAATCATGGCACATCTTCTTATGAGAATAAATTGTTAAAAGTTTAATTTATTCAAGAAAACACAGCACAGGCATAATTAAGGGGCAAAAAAAAATTATTATCATTGCATAAAATGAATACATAAGATGGAGAAAAGAAAAATAAATTTGTAACATGAAGAACTTCATCTCCTCCTCGAGATGGAGGAGCCTTAGCTGCGCATCTGCTTTCTCTGCTTCTTAAATTCTAAAATAAAATAAAAAAATAAAATTTATGGCCGACTATTGCTTGCTGCCCTCAGTTGAATCTCCCCCTTCTATTGCCATAATCTCCTCTTTTTATAGATCAAAACTGTGCTAAAATTGAGTTGTAATCGGGCTTTTAATCACGTTCAAACTTTTCTACCCATGCCCGCCGTCCGATCACGATCAAATGCCCCAAATCATGCTACAAATAGTCCCAGATTAGGTTAGCATCAATAGGGACCGTTGGATCACTCCTCAGATGCATTTTGGACCATCGGATGATGCAAAAAGGCTTCTTTGTTTCATTCTTCAACCGGCAATCGCTCCTCACCGTTCGATCATACATGGGATGATTTTGGATCATTCAATCACACCAAACCAGTGGACCACCATCGTTGTATATGGTTAAGAGCTCCGCAACTGTCTGATCCCGTGAGAAGATTGTTGGCAGCCATCCAATAGGGCAGAAGAAGGCTGTCCGCTCGTGCATCGCGATAAAGACCAGTAGATACTATTCCCCTGGACCACGTGTAGACCCGATGTGGTGGGGTCTATGCACTGGTTGTGGACCAATCTCTGTTTCGGTAGACCATCGTGGACTGCTTTATTGGTTTTGGGCGTGGACCGTGCATGGACCATGCGGTTCAGTTGGGCCAATCGGCTGGTTTTTTTATTTTTTATTTTTTTCTTTTCTTTTCTTTTGGCTTCAGGTCCTCATTTATGGTCCAAATTGTGTCTGATTTGCTTCAAATTTTCTTCTTTTGAATCTATAAATTAAGCTCTTTACATTGACGACCATTTTTTTTACAAAACACAAGTAAAAATATCAATTCTTAAGAAATAAAGATCAACTAAGGCGTATTTTGATGCTTTTATTGGGATATTTATTATATTTATCACACCCTCCAACTTAAGCTTTGCTCGTCCTCGAGTAAAGAAAGAAATTAGTATAGATACCGTCATACTCTAAAATAGATATTTTATTAAAAAAAATTTTAAACAGTCAATTGATATTCTGAAGAACGTTACTGAGATAGGTCATAGGGGTATTAATACTCACTAATATGGTGGTTAAATAAAGAACAAAAATTATTTCGAAGTCTTTTCTAGATCAACTCCTACTCTTATCTCTAAATTGTCTACTTTAATACAAGCAAGTGCAAAATAACTCTTGTTCCCCATTCTTTTCTTCTTTCTTCTTTTTTTTTTTCTTTTTTTTTTGAAACAAAGATCTTCATATTGCCCACTTTTTGATGCAAATATCAATGCTTCCAGAGGCAAAGAGGTCCGATTACTCAGTGGGAGCCCAATATTTAGAACTTATTTTATTTTTTTTTATTTTCTCTCTTTTTTTTCTTATATTTTATGAAGAAATGTTTAGATACTCTACCTATGCTTATAAAAAGTGGACTCTTCTTTGATAGTGGTAGGGAGATTTAGAAATGCTGGAATGATTTCTGTTCTAGATTTAACTATTTATTAAATTTTCTTAATACTTGATCCCTCGGTGTCTCAAAAATTTTCTAGATGAACATCAATTGCTATTTTAAAATTTACTTGATTCAACTCAAATCTAGGATAATCATGTGCCTAAACACTAAATACTTACTTATTCAAGGATTTTATTTTTTTTCCATTATCCTTACCCTCCAACTTAATTTTCATTGTCCTCAATGGTGAAAGAAAAAATAAAGATATGAATATAAGACAAGGAGAGATATCACCTGATTAGGTGTGCTCATGTATTGCCAAGTGCTTCCATAAGGAGTTGTCCATTATTCTTTTGTACTAGATGTCCTAAACTTGAAAAGAAGGTAAGCAAACTAAAATTGAAAAAGAAAAATTTGAATGCAAAAGCTGGGGTGCCTCCCAATAAATACTAAGTTTTAATGTCTTCAGCCAAATGTCTCACAATTCTTATCCTATTCCTGTCCGAATCTTAACATAGGTCTGTAATTCCCTATGTGATTTGGGCTCTTCCTCAGAATATTTTCTTCATAGAACCGTGGCATGACTCATCCCCCTAGTAGTAATATCTGGCTCTTTTATTTTTACCCTGATAAGGTTGACTCTTTGGTTATCTAATATGGGTAACTGATTTCTTGGCTGACCCTTTGGTTATCTAATGTGGGGTAATTGATTTCTTGGCCTAACCATTTTATTAATTCATTTCATCCACCTCCCACATATTAGAGTTTAGTTTCCTTTACACGTCTCTATAAGGTTTATCATTTAGCTCACAATAAATGCAAAGGGAGGGGCCAATGCCTTTCAGACCGATAATGATTTGCTCAATGGCTTCCTTGTGTTCTTGTAAGGCACCGATAAGTTGGATTTTCTGATCACAGGTCAAGTCTGATGCAATGATCACTGGAATGATGTGATTTGGTCCTAAAAATCTATACCTAAATATGATAGGAAGTGGCTTCAATTCTAATTTGGGTGCTCCCCAAATTGATGGTTCATAATCACTATCTTGAGTCAAGTTCATATCAATGGGTTGGTCCAATTCATCTTCTAGATGAAAAATTAGTTGCTCAGATTTTAGGGTGTTAACTTCATTTATTTGGTTGACTTGATTTTCTTATTGGGCACTAGGACCATTTTGGGCTCTAGGTGCATTCTTAGTTCTACCTTTCTCTTCCTCATCGATGGCAGTGACTAACCGCCCAACTTGCATTTGTAGATGGGCAATGACTTGGGTATTTGAATTTAAAAGTTGATCCATGGTCTGCATAAAGTCGGTCGGTATGTGACTTCAGCTTTTCTCTAATGAATTGAGCCTTTGGTCATCTTCAAACTCCCTCATTAATACATATGCACCCTTATTTCTAGTAAATTGAGGAAGCATGTTGAAGGCTTGGGGTTTGATCTTAAAATAATTATAAGCCTTGGTCTAGGACGATCTAATGTTAGTTGGTTGAGCTGAGCCACTCGCGTAACAAAAATCCTTAAGATATAGGGGTTTATGATTGAAGTTACTCATTATGACTTTAAGGGCTACTAGACTTGGTATAAGGTTTTGAGTAGTTCTTCTAATTATCCAGACTCCCTATTCCAAGAAAAAAATTTATTATTTTTTTATTAATAATATTTTTATTTATTTAGGAAGAAAGAAGAGCCAGGAGAGAGAGATGAGAGAAGATTTCTAAAGAAGGATCCTAAGGAGTCCTAAATCTATAGACCATAGAGAAGAGTGTTTTAATTAGGGTTAAATTATAATGACAAATAAGTTAGCACAAAATAGACTCTCTATCCTAGGGTTAATCTAGATCTAAATAGCTCCTAACTGTTTCAAGATCGTCTTCGAGCACTCCAAGCCCAAAACTAACTAACTGACTCGATCAGATAAGTATAAGAGGTGGGAGGTCCCCTGCTTGTTGTTTTTTTAGACACCAACTAAGTTGGTTAGGTCAGATAATGAAACCAACTGAAAACCACCTTCTTAAACCACTTGCCTTAGACACCGAGCAATTAACCAATCTGAACTCGATCCAACTCTAGGTTTTTCTTATCCTATTGAGCTAGAATATCTTAGGGCCAACATCTAATTGATTTTAAATTAAGGTCAAGATTATGCAGGATGAAGGATGTGGTTTTTGGACTAAGAAAGGGTGATCAAATCCTCACCTTATCTGATTAATGGGTTAAGTGTACTTAAAATTAATTATGGAGAGGCAATGCAAAACAAGTAAGATGTCCAATCAAATTAAAAAATTTTATTTTTATATTTTTGGTTACACTATTTTAGTTAAGTGTTATGAAATATCAAAGATTTCTTTTTCAGGGTTTAAGATTTTATCTTTTTATAGATATTTTTTTTAGATTTTTGATTTTTTTGGATTTTACAGAAAAAAGTTAAGTGATTAAGTTAGAAAAGTAAATCACAAGCTATAAAAAGTAGTAAATTATTTTAAACTATGAAAAACAAAAATCTCTAAGAATAATAAATAGTAAGTCAGTCATGTAAAATAAGGTAATTATTTACTATGCAATTAAGGTAAACTAGCTAGGACTTATAAAGATCTATCATAAAAGAAAAGCAATTTAAAGCAAGAAATAAAAATTGAAATCGATAGAATATATTTTTTTCCCTTTTTTTGCTGAGATTTTTCTTTCTTTTTTTTTAGACTTGCAATAATAACAAGCAAACATTAGAAAGTAATTAAGAAGGCAAGAGATCACATAATAAGATAATAAAGAAAAAAAATTATACATATATATATATATATATTTTAAATCAATCGTGCCAAAATCTCCAGCAACGACGTCAAAATTTTGATGCATTCTTGTCATAAAAGCAATCAAAGATAAAAATTAACTGACTACTACTCCGTAGAATAAGATAAGTCAAATCATATCCTCAGAGACCTTAGGCAGTTGATTAGAAAGAAAAAAATTAAAAATATTAAAAATATTTTGATTGAGGACTTCCATAAACTAATCAGTTGGATAATTTAATTAAAAAGATAATTAAACTTAACACATCTTAGGGATTAAGAATCCATTCTTCTTGTTGATAGATTTTGGTATTTATTTATGCAAGGACCTGTGATTAATTGGTTTTTGAGTGTAACCTATCTCTATCTGAGTACGAACTATATCTTGTCAGGATCACGATCTGTCCCTTTATAAGCATAGATTATCCCAAATCTATATAAAAGAAAATAAATTAACTTTAAGATAATTTATCCCCTATTCAAGTACGAACTGTATCTTGTCAGGATCACGACGCATCTTCTTATGAGAATAAATTATTAAAAGTTTAATTTATTCAAGAAAACACAACACAAGTATAATTAAGGAGAAAAAATTTTATTATCATTATATAAAATAAATCCATAAGATGGCAAAAAAAAAAAAAATCTGTAACATGAAGAACTTCATCTCCTCCTCAAGATGGAGGAGCCTTAGCCACACATCTGCTTTCTCTGCTTCTTAAATCTTAAAATAAAATTAAAATATAAAAAAATAAAATTTATGGTTGACTACTGCTTGCTTCCCTCTATTGAATCTTCCCCTTCTGTTGCCGCAGTCTCCTCTTTTTATAGACCAAAATTGTGCTGAAATTGAGTAGTAATCAAACTTTTAATCACGTTCAAACTCTTCTACCCACGCCCGCCATTCGATCATGATCAAACACCCTAACTCATGCTACAAATAGTCCCAAATCAAATCGGCATCAATAGGGACCATTGCATCACTCCTCAAATGCATTTTGGACCGTCGGATGGTGCAAAAAGGCTTCTTTGTTTCATTCTTCAATCGGCAACAGCTCCTCACCATTCGATTGCACATGGGATGATTCTAGATCATTCGATCATGCCAAACCAGTGGGCCACCACTACTATATATAGTTAAGAGCTCCCTCAGCCGTCTGATCCCATGAGAAGATTGCTGGCAGCCATCTGATAGCACAGAAGAAGGCTGCCCACTCGTGCACCATGATAAAGATTAAGGGACACTGTTCCCTTGGACCGCATGTAGATCCGGTGCGATGGAATCTATGCATCAGCTGTGGACCAGCCTCTATTCTGATAGACTATCATGGACCGCTTTACTGGTTTTGGGCATGGACCGCTTTACTGGTTTTGGGCATGGACGGCGTGTGAACTGTGCGGTTTAGTTGGGTTAGCTGACTAGTTTTTTTATTTTTATTTTTTTTTTCTTTGCTTTTGGCTTTAGGTCTTCATTTGGGGTCTGAATTGAGTCTGATTTGCTTCAAATTTTCTTTCTTTGAATCTACAAATTGAACTCTTTACATTGGTGACCATCTTTTCTACAAAACACAAGTAAAAGCATCAATTATTAAGGAATAAAGGTCAACTAGGATGTATTTTGATGTTTTTTTTAGGATATTTATTATACTTATCAAGGTACATTCATGAGCAAGAGTGAGAACAAAGCCGATGCCTTATTTGAAATCTTAAGTAAAAACTCGATCAACCATATGGATGCTTCATTATCTTCCTATGAAAAGTCAATTTCTCACCAAAAGCGTCAGAAATCTTTGAGATCAAACATTCAGACTCTAGTTCTAAGGTTGACATGAATTTGATAGCTCAAAAATTAGATAAAATCGGCCTTCTTGCCCAAAAGTTAGATCAAGTCCTAGCCCTAGGTCAACAATCTCCTGTACAATACATATCACCTTCTAATTATCAGAAGATTTGTTCTATTTGTGCTAGCTCAACCCATCATACGAGTGAATGTCCCACGACTGCACAGTTTCTACCTTTCATCCAAGAATAAATTCAAACTGCACAAGGCTACTCCAAGTTGGTTAATGATCCATTTGCGAACATATATAACCAAAGTTGGAAAAATCATCTCAATTTTTCTTAGAGACCCCAATAGACTCAGGCTTAAACCCAAATTTCTTATGTGCAAAACTTTCAAAATATGCCCCAATACCAAAATTATGCCTATAATAGAGGTCAGCCTAATCAGCCTATCCAGCCATCATATTATAATCAGCCATCATACCCATCTCCTCAACAGATCATTCTAGCCGACGATAGATTTACTCAACTTTAATAACTGAGTATGACCCAACAGCAATCCATCGTCAAACTAAAAGCATAAATAAGACAGTTAGCTGAGGCTACTATAAGAAGAAAATTAGATCAATTGCCAAGCCACCCAATACCGAATCTTAGGAATAACCCACCCAATGTCCACAAACCACCTGAACCTAGTCATCAATCCAATGTCCCACATAAAAATTCTCAATTTCAGAATGCCAGAGTAATTTTTAAGCTTAGAAGTGGTAGGATTCTTAAAAATCTATATCAATTCCAGGTGAGAGAGAGGCTAGTACTGATGCTAGCCAAAATATGAATTTAGAAGAAGAGATTAATACTGAGACTAACCGTATGGAAGAATCTGAGCTCGAAACTGATACTGATGCTAGTTACAATCTGAGTGAGAGAGATAAAGAGAAGAACAGAGTAGATGAGTTATCCGAGATATATAAATCTAAAGTCCTATTTCCTTCAGCCCTAGAAGTCCAGTTCTTCTCGCAAAAAGTAAGGAACATGCAACAAAGAGCTAATGAAATTGTTTAAGCAAGCTCATATTAATCTACCTCTCCTCAATGCAATTCAGCATGTTTTAGCTTACACTAAATTTTTCAAGAAACTTTATATCCAAAAGTGTGAGTTACGAACCACAAAGAGAATTATGCTATCTGAGGATGTAAGTACAGTCCTATTGAATCCATTGCCTCAAAAAATGAAAGACCCTAGTGCCCCTTTGATTTCATGTGTTATAGGAGGCATCATATTTGATCGAGTCTTATTAAATTTAGGAGCTAGTGTGAACCTACTTCCAACCTCGATCTAAAAAATATTTGGGATAAGAGAATTGAAATCCAGGCCGATTATTTTGCAACTAACTGATAGATCTATCAAGACGCCATGTAGTTTGATTGAAGATGTCCTAGTTTAAGTAAATAAATATTATTTTTCAGTAGATTTTTTCATACTTGATATGAAATCATCCCAAGAACTGAATCAGAATCTCATAATTCTAGGTCGTCCATTTCTAGCCACCACCACTGCTAACATCAATTGGAAAACAGAAACCATAGATTTTTTTTTTTGAAGATCAAAAGGAGAGAATCAATATTTTCAATGCCTCAAAGTATGTTCAAAAGGAGGAAAACTATTCTAATTTGATAGAAGAGATAGTTGAGTCCAATTCCTCAAATTTGATGGAAGATGATTTTCTGGATGAGCCACTTGAAAAAACCCAAGTTCAGGAAGTGAATTCTCTACTTGATTCACCTCAACTACTAAAATTTTCAATCCAGTATTTGATCCTAGATAGATGAGAGAATCGGCATAATCTGGTTGAAGACTTTAAACTTAATACTTCCTGGGAGGCAACTCAGCTTTTACATTTGAACCTTCTTTTTATTTTTAGCTTATCTTCTTTCTAAGTTTAGGACTAAGTTGGGAGAAGAATCAATTTTGAAAAGACTTCGAGTAGAATCATTAAAGTCAGACTAAATAAGTATACATCTGGGTCAGGTGACATCTTTCCTTTTCTTTCTCTTTGTCTATCATACTTTATTTTTTCTACTCTATTAGGGATAATATTGATTAGGTTGGGAGAAAAAATAATAAAAAAAAATTAATAAGTACTCAAATAAGTTAGCATTGAGCATTTAGATATTCAATTATATTTAATAATTGAGTTGAACCAATCATTTTTTTTAAAAAAAATTGATGCACAGCTCAAAGAGTTTGTGAGATATCGAGGGATCAAGTATTAAGAAAATTCAATAAAGAGTTAAGTTTTAAATATAAATAATTTTTTTATAAATATTTTTAATTTTTTTCTATTAATATCAAAGAAGAGTTTATTTTTCATAGACTTGTATAGGATAACTATATATTTTTTCATAAAATAAATTATTTTATTAAAAAAAATTCAAGAACTTCATGCTGAGTAATTTGACCTCTTTGTCTAAGCGAGCATTGAGTTTTACATCAAAAGATATGAAGGACAAAGAAGCTCTATTGTAAAGCTAGTCTTAACTCATAGCATATTTGATTCGAGCTAGTAAGTCCGAGGGATATTTTATACCTAGTGCCCTCAAGCCATTTGGTTCGAGAGCCATTGGTTGAAAACTCACTACATGGGTCAAATAGAAAGCTTAAAGGGTTAAGACACTCCATAGCGGTATCATGTTAAAGAGACATTAAGAAAAAGAAGTCAATAAATAAAGGACAGAAGTAACAATATACTTGCCCATATGAAGGTTAATGATTTGAAGGAAAAGGTATGGTAATTTAGAAAAAGTTCAAAAAAGATTTAGTGTTCCTGGCTTAACTCTCACATTGATTCGTACTAATATTCCAATGATATAACTCACTCACGCTCTACTGAATATCAATGGCTCTTTGAAAATTATCTGGTAAAATTTGAAACTCTAAGTTAAAAGATACTTAACCCTAAGTCCTTTCTTTACTCGAGGATGAGCAAAGTTCAAGTTGGGGATATGATCAATGCATTAAATATGATAAAAAAATATTAAAATATTTAATATTTAATCTTTATTATTTTATATTTGATACTTATTATGCTCTTTCTCAAAAATTATTAGTCATAAAGATTTAATTACATCAAGCTCAATTAAGCCCAAATCCAAGCTCAATTTCGTCACGTACAAGCAAGAAACATGGAAAATGGAGAGCAAGCCAAGAGGCTCAAAAATCAGCCCAAAACTCAGTCAAAATCTGACCAAAATCAATTTTAAAGTAGTCGATATATCGTGGACCAACCGATCGGTCAATAGAAGCATGGCGCGGTCCACAGCACAGTTTGCCCTGATCCACGTCACGGGTGGAAGCTTATTTGTGCTGATCAACAACTGAGACCGGCTAAAACATGTGATTGGATTGCCAGTAGCAAGCTATCCCATACCAAGCGATGGTGGTCCACATCTATTGTGTGATCCAACATTATGGAATCATTCCTGTGCGTGATCGGACGGTCGAGGTGAGTTACCGACTGGAGAACTGAAATAGGAGTCTTTTTGCACCATCCGATGGTCCAAATCACATCTAACACATGATCCAATGGCTGATATTGACTTCAACTATGATAAGGCACTGGGCTATGATTTTTGGCATTATCTTGGGTGTTTGATCAAAATCCAATAGCCAAAAACTTGTTTCACCTGAGACATCACATGGGACATGCTTTGGATGCGAATTGTAGTGATTTAGTGCTTTCACAAGTCCTATTATATGAGGAAATCCATGGGTAACAAGGAATTTTGATATTAGTCGGCTAGGAAGGCTATAAAAAGAACCTCAAGTATACAAGAAAAATCATCCAAGAGAAGAAAAGGCATAGAAAAAGGGGGTAGCATAACTTAGGGTTACGGGTTGTCTTCTAAGAAAGAGATGCTTAGAAGAGAGCTTTGTTCCTACACCATCTTCACGTCTAAACTATCTCAAAGATTAGATCCAAAGAAGAAGAAGAAGCCTAGCATGCTCTAAGGAGTTTGAAGGAAGAAGAAGAGGTCATCAACCATCTTCCTGACGAGGCTGCACCAATCGACTTCGAAATCTTTGTTACAGTTTTTATTTTATTTATTTATTCTTTTAAATTTTTGTTATAATTTTTACTTTATTTACTTATTTTTTAATTTTTTTATAATTAAATTTTAATTTTAATTAATATAAAAATTATTTTTTTATATTTTTAAATTTTTATTATTTATTTTTATTGCAAGTAGAAGCTAAGATCTAGATAGTAGATCTTAGTATCAAGTTTCTTTTTTTGCTCTTATAATTTTTATTTTTCAACTTAAATTACTTTCTTGAATTTTTTTTTATAAAATCAAAGTTTTCAAATCAGCACTGTCTTTTCTGTAGAATCGACCTGACTTATTACTTTTTACGTATTTTTAATATTTTTAAAAATCGAATTTAAACTGATAATCGTGATATCCTAATGACAACATCATAAGATATCAACATCTCTTTTTCATATCTAGAATTCTACTAATCTCTAGCCTAACCATCAGTAAGGTGCACCATGTAAAGCTGATCCTGTAATAAAACTCCAATCTTTCTATGCAAAACAAATATTGCTGAGTAATGCAATTTGAAGAAGCAAACGCCCTAAGCCATTGTGCCTATCGATAAGCCTTGAATGAGCTACACACTCCAGACTGGATCACCATGTCCAAAAGTCTTAGCTGTCCCGTATGCCTTCGACAATTGAAGACTCCAATTCTCGAGACAAGAGGAGACCCACGTCGGTTGAAAACTCTAAGAAAGTGTTGGGTGAGCTATGTGCCCTAGACCAAGCCACCATGCCTATTGAGAAGCCTTGAGCGAGCTACACATCCCAGGCTAGGTCACCATGTCCGAAAGTCTCAACTATCCCATATACCTCTGATGCTGAAAGACTCCGAACTTTAGGACAAGAACATGCCCACGTCAGTTAAAAGCTCTAAGAATACCCTAAGTGAGCTATGTGCCCTAGGCCAGACCACTGCACCTATCGAAAGCCCTGGGCGAGCTACACGTTCCAGTCTGAATCACCATGCCTGAAAGACTCAATTTTTTCATATGCCTCTAACAAGGAAGACTCTAAGCCTCGGGATAAGAGTAGGCCTACATTGGCTGAAAACTCTGATAAAGTTTTGGGTGAGCAGTGCGACCCAAGCCAAACCATCATATCTATTTCCTTCAAGTTCCAAAAGCCATGATGATCAATAGTTGGAAGAACCCCAATCATTCAAGCTTCAAAATATCCTCTCCTTGAGTCCACAAAACTTGGAGGGCAGAGCCCCAATCTCAGACAACTAAGCCTCTAAAGACCCTTCCCTTTGAGTCCACAAAACTCGAAGGAAGGCGAAGGCAAGCCAATTGAAGGGGACAACTAGGCCTTGGGGAGGCCCCTCCTTCGAGTCCCTAAACACAAGGGGAGGCAAGCCAACACCTTCACAGCCTCTCGACAATCCTGAGGGGCAAAACCTTGGAAGAAATCCACCAAAGCAGCCAAATAGATATTTGAGGAGAGGCCAAGCCTCAAATCACAACATGTCCACTCAGAAGCATCCGCAACAATCATTCATAAAAGACAAAGATAGACTAAACAAAAATTTTTCTTTATTCATTCATGATTCAAGAGTAGAGGACTTTGACTTAATGACTCAATTATAGGATGTCTAAGCACAAGGACACTAGGGGCAGAACCTCTCATGCTTGACCTCGAAGAGACTTTCTCACTGACCTAAGCCAAGGGGTATTGAGGATGGCATAAACTCCATTGGACCAACACACCCATGGAACTCATCCATCTCCTGGATATTTCTTCATAGAAAGCCCCAGTAAGTCATCTCAGGAGGAGATGGAGGCTCAACTAAAAGGTCCATGTCCTTCCAAGAGGATTCGATGCTGAGAAGGCCCCTTAACCTGCCGGTCGCTCCTTACCAGAACCAATGGTGATAGGTGGTGCAACCTCAGTGGCCCCAGAAGACCGTGCCTTTCAGGCAAAGGTGCTCCAGATGCCTCTTTCGACGAAATGCTATTTTAGGGATTGCAACATTAAAGAACCTCCAGTCTTCTAAGAGGAAAGATGTGCCGATTGGTGGAGTAATAAATGCTCCCCAGGATTATCAAATGTTTCCAGCACCAAACTACAGAAGATGAGGTAGACAACTGGAGTTAGTGCAAGGCATGATGTCCCACGTGACCAGGGGCAAAGCATCTTAGCATGAGTTCCAAAATGGCATAGGGCAGGTGCTGAATAGTTGTTCGTCTTACATTGTCGAAGAACTAAAATAGAAACCCACACACATAGAAGGGATGCAGAAAATAAAAGAAAGTTTTCTTTTCAAAAATAATTATTATATCAGATCAAGGTAAAAGATAAGTGAACACATCTTGGATTGTCATCTTTCTTTTCTCTCGAGCCTCCACAACTTCCCCGAAGGAGACTAGATGAGGGGTGAGGGAGTCCAGCACATTCTCCAATACCTAAAGATGGCTGTGAAGAATCAGGCAATAGCATTAGAAGTCTTGATTAAAGGAATCACACAACTCCCCTATTTTCCTTAGCTCAATAGATATGCTTGCGACAACTATCTCAGAACCCAGTATAGCTTCGGCTTCAGACCTCAAAGGTTTCCATCCAATAAAGGTTGGTACTAGTTTGGCAATGAGCCTCATCCATAGAACCCACCTAGTCGGACCGAACTTGAGAGCCTCCTTGGGGACCAGCCACCTCAGCCTCTAGTTGGTCAATCTTCCTTTTGGTCTTGGCCAACTCCACCTTCATGTCGGTGACTTGATGAAGGATATGAGCTTGGTCAGCTTGGGCAGAAGAAGCTTCACCCCTCACTGCCTGAAGCTTATCTCTGAGTTTCATAATCTTATGTTGAAGGTTGGCCTCCCAGCAAGTAGCTCATTGAAGGCGATCACCTTCCTCGTATTGCCGACTTGAATCTCTCATCCACAGGAAGCAGGATGAGAAGCCTAACGCGACTGAGGGTTCTCCTTCTTTAGCTTTTCAGTCTCCTGCTAAGGAGCCTCCAAGGTTCACTTCAAGTTCTCATTTCTAATAAGAAAACTATTGAATTGCCTTTGGAGTTTCTCTTGGACTTCCTTGGTGGTGATCCGCCCCAAATCTACCAAAGTTCGACCATGTTTGGCGATCCTTTCTTGTTGCTCTACCTAAGATGCCTTTTCCTCTACTGACTTAATTTGCATAATCATGCAATACCACCAACCAAGCCTCCAATGCTCGAATGTTGAAGCCCCTCTGTATGGTTGGCCGATTAGTTAACCTAAAATACAAGGATAGGCATCGAGCAAAAGATAAAAGACTTACCATCAAGATGTTGTTATGCACTCAAGAGCATCTCTTCATCGGTCATGCCAACAAGGTACTCTTTATTTTCGAGAGATATCAATCTCTTGATTATCTTCCAAGATCGATGATACTCGAAGACGACTATCTCATCCTCCCTATTCACCCAATTGAAAGAACAAAAGGATGAGGGATCCATATGGGAGGAGCAGGAAAAGCAGACTCAATAGGAAGATGAAAAGGTGATGCCTTGATCGTGTGCCAGGAGGGACCCATGGTCTTTTTCACAATCTCGATTGTTGCAGCCAAGACCTCAATCATCGTGGCACATGAAGACTTTACTATGGCACCTTGGCCTGCAATATCCATCGTATCCAAGGAAATCGCTCCAAGATCAAACACCTCAGGCCTTGGCTTGACAAGTAGTTTGAAGCCTTGGCTCAGACTTCAGTAATGACAGATTGAACTCTTAAGCATCTAAAAGTGGCTTGACATCAAGTGGGCCTCCCATGGCCCTCAACAGATTCGATTTGACAACCCCATTAGGTTGGTCAATGGTTCCTACTTCGACTCTTGGCATATCCTTAGCTGCACCTGAGGAAGGCTCAATCAAAGGAATGTCGACAGGAATGTGGAGGGTAGTTGAACTATGTTCTCCCATTCCTTGGCTCAGCTCAATGATCGAAACAACCTCTGTACGACTCGATTCAGCAGCCCCAATAGTTTGGATACTGACCTCCACTCTAACTTATGGCACATCCCCAGCTATACTTGGAAAAGGCCTGATCAGAGGAACCTCATCAGGAACATCGAAAACAACTGAACCCTATCCTCCCACTCCTTGGCTCAGCCTAGTCTGACTAGTCTTCCTTCTCTTCACCTTCAGCAAGCTAGCCAACAACTCCTCTATAGTGAACTTTATTGCTGTCCAAGTCAAGAGATCGCAATATGAGGATATGCATAAGCAAGAAAAAGAAAGAAGCTGAACACTCTAAAAGGATCTATTCACTTTCAATTGCTTCTCTTGGATTACAAAAATTCTATAAGCTAAGGTACAAAAAGAAAAAAAAAATTATGAGGGTTGTGACTCAACATCACCCTCTGCATCCCCGTCTCCTTCTACATCAACCAAACCACTACTTAAGGAAGATGAAGCCAGTGTTGACACAAGGCTCAGGTCAATCTTTAGAAACTATGCCCCTATCTTCTTCTTACACTGGCCAAAGCCAATAAGGAAGGCCTTCCGACACGATGTCAGTAGCTCCTCTTGAAAAGGTCTCACTCAGCCTAAAGGCCTCCATACCTTTGGCAACAATTTCTGCAAGACAGTACTTGAAAGGTTTTAATACAATGGCGGAAGCATGGATTTCAAAGCAATTATTATGAAATCATAAAAACCAAAACCTAACTCCAAGATCACCTGATCAGAAATTAAACCATATAATATGCATTAATATCAAATAAAAGATATAGAAACATACCTCTTATCGCTAGACCCTAATTTGTGCTAAGTTGCCGGCAGCAATCCGTCTGGGTTTCCACCAGGTGCCCATGTGTTCACCTTCCAACGTTGATCCACACAGAGACTCGACCAACCCACTAGCACCTAATTAAATATTCTCTATAATTAAATTCTGATTTATCAGAATTTAAATGCAATTTGGGCAGAACCTCCTTTCTTGGCTTTGCTGTCACACTGTTGGACCTTTTTTCTTGCCTTCCTTTCTTGCTCCTTGTCTCCTTAATTTTTATTCCAATTCTCTAAGCCCTTTTGGAAGACTTATTATCCTTTATCAGGACCTTATCTAGGCTAGAGAGAAAGAATAAAAAAAATTGGACAAGAAAAGCCTCTTGTAAGAAAGAAGGAAGAATTCTGAATGCACGAAGACTCCTCGGCGTGCACCCCTATTTATATTGCACGTAGGGGTGCAAACCAAAACATCTCACGCCCTCTCACACTTTATCTCACGCCTCCTTTCTATTTCTCACGCCCCATAAATTATAAAATGCCATGTGTACATCAAAGTTGGGTTGAAGAGGCGCCTTATTTCAGAAGGACTCTTCGATCTTAACTTACGATGTTCACATGAGAAGTCACAAAGCTTATCTTATTGGTGCCATCAACCCATGCCTTTGGATCTGGAAGGAAGCCCATCCAATGGCCAAGATAGAGGGTGCCAACTTGAGGAAGGGCGCAAGAGATTAAGGGGCGTGGATAAGTTAAAACTTATCTCCCCATTTGAAATTTCCAAGGGGCGCTTCCAAGGGGTGGCGCATGGATTTAATCCTTATCCCTTCTCCTAATTTTTCTACGATGAGTTTAATACTCAGAAGGACTCTTAGGCACCTCCTAAGACATCTGAAAACTATTCGTTGAATAAAAGTCATGGAGAAAAAATAGGAAAGACCAAGTTAAGGGGCGTCATCTCCCATCCATGCGCCATGTGACACATGCGCATGGATTTAAATTCTTACCACTTCTCCTAATTTTTCTACGAGGAGTTTAATACTCAGAAGGACTCTTAGGCACCTCCTAAGACATCTGAAAACCATTCGTAGAATAAAAACTACAGAGAAAAAATAGATAAGACCAAATTTAAGGTGGCGCCAACTCTATCCATGCGCCATGTGGCTCATGCGCATGGATTTAAATCCACACGCCAAGAGAGAGACTCTTAGGCATGTGATTCCCTAGTTTTTGGCACCCAACAGCAAGCCCAATTAAAACACTTCGAACCCATTTCAAGACCAAATCCAATTTGGCTTAAATTGGTTCTAAATTAGCCCAAATCGGAACCCGATTCGAATTCGATTCGAATCTAAATGCTAGGGTTTGCAACATGTGCTAGCATGTTCAACTTGCAAACATGGTTTAATCAAATTAAACCCATGATCAATTCTCTTTGTGTGTGATCCATTGGATTCTACATCTAGCCAGTAGTGAGTCCAGGTGCAATTTAACCTAATTTGGTTGGAACACAACCTAGCCAATTTAGGTCAAATCAAGCTGAACTGTTTTGATCAATCAGAACAGTTTCTAATTAATGATTGAATTAAATTCTTTAATTCGATCAAACTCACAAGATATGATTGACATCTAGCAACGTATCATGTCTACCTGGAAGATATGAAATTTTGATGAAAATACCAAAAATACCCTTCAGTGGAAAATTACCATCCAACTTGATCTTACAATCATCCTGCATCCCGAATATAAGTTTGGGTATGGAAAAATGTCAAACCTAATTTTATATTCATATTTCTCTTGATCAAATAATAATGATTCGATTTATGAAATATTAGAAACTATTTATAATTTTTCATAATGCTCTGATCAAAGTCTTCCTGAATCATTATTTGATTTAAACAGATAGAATGCGATCTCCTCTTACTAGGAGTGATCGTTTCCTTATTGACCTACTCACAACCTTCATAAGCAATCCATCATATCCAGAACACCCTGTACATGATTAAATCATGAATGAGTATGATCCAAAATATGGATTCATGCTTATAAGGTTCTATGGCAGTCTCAGGTCAAAAGATTTACATGCACAATTTCCACTATGAGAAAAATCTGTTGACATGTAGATAAGACTCCATCAGATGTTCTTTAATTGGATCAATTCAGTGAATTCATTCTCTAATGAACACTTACATCCTTATATTAGTATCATACACAAGTAATTGTGAGATCAATTATCCTCTTAATCGAGCATACACAGGATGTACCAGTCTTACTGGAAATATTGATCCCCTACTCAATATTTCATCGACTAAGAATATTTAAAATTAGAGTTTTAAGATTTTAGGTCTCACTAATATGATCGCATCATAACCCTAAAACTATAGCCCTAATTTATGGGGTTCATCATAATAAAAAATAAGATACAGCATATGATGAACTAAATACCTTTTTTTATTTAAAACATCAGTACATGAGTTGTCAGGAGATAAAAAGAATATCCTTCAATTTATATATTTTGATTGGCTTATAGGGCATATTTCTTTCAATCTCCCACTTGCACTAAAGCCAATCTCTCTTATATTTCAACCCCATACTATCGAGGTGGCGATCGAACTGCTGCTGTGGTAAAGCTTTAGTGAACGGATCTGCTATGTTGTTCTTTGTGTCTACTCGTTCAATAATGACATCTTGTCTTTCAATTATTTCACGAACGAGATGGAAGCGTCTCAAAATGTGCTTGGATTTATGGTGAGATCTGGGTTCCTTTGCTTGAGCAACTGCTCCAGTATTATCATAATAAAGTGGTACTGGGTTTTCAATCTCAGGAACAACGCCCAATTCAGTGATGAACTTCTTCATCCAGATAGCTTCTTTGGCGGCTTCACTTGCAGCTATATATTCTACCTCTGTGGTTGAGTCAGCTACTATTTGCTGCTTAGAACTCTTCCAATTCACTGCTCCACCATTCAAAGTAAAGACATACCCTGAAATAGATTTGCTATCATCTGGGTCTGATTGAAAACTAGAATCAGAGTATCCTTCTAGTTTAAGATCAGATCCACCATATATAAGAAAAATATCCTTAGTCCTTCTTAAGTACTTTAAAATATTTTTCACAGCCTTCCAATGATCCTCTCCTGGATCAGTCTGAAATCTACTGGCTATGCCTAAGGCATAAGCTACATCAGGCCTGGTACATAACATAGCATACATTATTGATCCTACTGCCGAAGCATAAGGAATAGAACTCATTCTATTTCTCTCTTCAGTTGTCTTAAGAGACATCTTCTTAGAGAGATGTATGCATTGACTCATGGGTAAGTAACTTCTTTTACTTTCATTCATACTGAATCTTTTTAGTATTAAGTCAATGTTTTTAGATCTATCTCTATAGATCTTTATACCAAGTATATAGGATGCTTCCCCCAAGTCTTTCATGAAAAACTTATTGGATAGCCATAATTTGACTGTTTGTAGCATTGGGATATCATTCCCAATAAGGAGTATGTCATTTACATACAGAACCAAGAAAACTAGGGCACTCCCACTAGTCTTCTTATACACACAAGGTTCATCCACATTTGATGAAACTAAACTCTTTGACTGTTACATCAAAGCGGATGTTCCAACTCCTTGAGGCTTGCTTTAATCCATAAATGGATTTCTTAAGCCTGCATACTAGATTTGGTCTGTCATTTGAGACAAAACCCTCTGGCTGTGACATGTAGACCTCCTCTTTTAGAAAACCATTCAAGAAGGCGGTCTTCACATCCATTTGTCATATTTCATAATCATAGTATGCTGCTATTGCAAGTATTATCCGAATAGATTTGAGCATGGTAACAGGTGAAAAAGTTTCATCATAATCAATATCCTATTTTTACCTGAAACCTTTAGCTACCAATCTAGCTTTATAGGTTTCTATTTGACCATCTGCTCCAATCTTTTTCTTATAGATCCATTTGCACCCAATAGGGTTTACCCCTTCTGGTGTATCAACCAAAGTCCATACTTTGTTGGTGTACATGGAGTCCATCTCGGATTTCATGGCATCCTGCCATTTGTCTGAGTCCTTACTCATGACAGCTTCCGTATAGGTCAAAGATTCGTCATTCTCAATGACTTGGGCTTCATTATTCTCAATAATGAACCCATATCTTATAGGTACATATCGTACCCTATCTGACCTATGGATAGGAGTTGTGTGTTCTGGTTCTTCCTTATTTATGTGAATATTTGGTTGAGAAATATCTATTTATTTTTTTTGAACTTCATTAATTTCAATATTTCTCCCACTGCCTCTTTCTAGGATAAATTCTTTTTCCATGAAAGTGGCATGCCTACTTACAAATACCTTTTATTCAGTAGGGTGGTAGAATAGATATCCTATACTATCCTTAGAATATCCTACAAATAAATATTTATCTGCTCTAGTATCTAGCTTATGTCCAAAATTTCTTTTGACATATGCTGAACATCCCCATATCTTAAAATATTTAAGATTGGACTTCTTACCTCTCCATATTTCATATGGAGTGCTAGATACAGATTTAGAAGGTACTCTATTCAAGATAATTATTGCGGTTTCTAAAGCATGACCCCAGAAGGAAGTAGGCAATTCAGTGAAGCACATCATAGATCGTACCATATCTAATAAGGTACGGTTTCTTCTTTCGGCTACATCATTTAATTGTGGCGTATAAGGAGGTGTCCATTCAGAGATAATTCTCTTTACTTTAAGATGGTCTAAAAATTTATTGGATAAGTATTCTCCTCCTCGATCAGATCGAAGAATTTTTATACTTTTTTCAGTTTATTTTTCGACCATATTTTGATACTCTTTGAATTTATCAAAAGTTTCGAATTTATGTTTCATAAGATACACATATCCAAACCTAGATAAATCATCTGTAAATGTAATAAAATAAGAGTATCCACCTCTGGCCTGGGTTGTCATAGGGCCACATACATCTGTATGTACAAGTTCTAACAACTCGTTTGTCCTATCTCCATGTCCACTAAATGAAGTCTTGGTCATTTTACCCATGAGACATGATTCACAAGTTCCTAATGATTCATAATCATAAGAATCAAAGAACTTTTCTTTGTACAACTTGTTAATCCTAGTCTCACTAATATGACCAAGTCGACAATGCCAAAGTAAAGTATTATTTACATTACCTCTCTTACGTTTACTATTTTCATCAATATGAAAAATATTATCATTCAAGCATAGAGTCAACAAATCATTGTCAAAAATGCCATGACAAATTATTTCATTAGAAAAATTAATCGAGCAACCATTGCTCGTTATAGATATTTGATATCCTTGTTTTATCAACAAGGGTATAGATACAATATTTCTAATGATCTTAGGCATGTAATAACAATTTGTTAGCTCTAAGATCTTCCCAGAAGGAAACTTCAAGATATATGTCTCTACAGCTTCTGCTTGGATAGAATCTCCTCCAGCACCATAGAGCTCGAAGTCTCCCTTCCTCAAACTTCTAATTTTCTGCAGTCCCTGCAATGATTTGCAGATATGAAAACCACAGGCAGTATCCAATACCCAAAAGTTTGAAATGGAAGAATTTAATGATAATATTGTATGTATCTCACACATACCTTTTGGTGCATTATTTGCACCAGTCTTCACTGTTGCAAGATAAGCCTTGTAATTCCTTTTCCAATGACCTGCCTTGTCGCAGTGAAAGCAAGTCGACTGTCTGGAGGTCTTCTTTCCCTTCTTTCTCTTATTTATACCACCTTTAGGGTTCAGCCTCCTTTTAGAACCCTTTTTGCCTGCCTTCTTCTTGGAGATCCCATCCACAAGAAGAAGAGGAGCCTTATCCTTCTTGATATGGCTCTCTGCTGTCTTGAGCATATTTAACAGCTCAGACAAGGAAGAATTCAGTTTATTCATGTGATAATTCATGACAAACTGAGAAAATGATTCTGGAAGTGATTGCAGGATTAGATCCTGACTCAACTCCCCATCCATAATAAAACCTAATTGACCTAATCGAGTGATCAGGTCAATAACCATCAAAACATGGTTTTGTACGGATGATCCCTCTGCCATTCTGGTATGGAATAATTGCTTAGATATCTCATATCTAGCAGTCCTACTCTGTTCTCCATAAAGCTCTTTTAAATTGAGCAATATGGAATGAGTGTCCATGCTATCATGCTGCCTCTGTAACTCATTTGTCATAGAGGCAAGTATGATACACTTGACAGTTAAAGAATCATTTTGCCACATCCTATATGTGGCTTTTTCTTCCTCTGTGGTATCCTCCCCAACTGGCTCAATGTCAGGGGTATCGAGGATGTAAGAAAGCTTCTCTTGACTAAGTACTATTTTAAGATTTCTGAACCAGTCCACATAGTTGGTACCAATCAATTTATTTGTATCCAAAATGGAGTGAAGTGAAAGTGAAGAAGCCATTAATCTACATAATAAAGAACATTACATAAGCGAACAACTCAAGATGATATACACAATTAAATTAGGACTTTAATTTTATTGTGTCTCCCACTATTTTATCAGACATCATAACCCTCTAGTATGATGTTCGAGAAAATCCTGATTAATTTTCTTAGTGGGATCGAGACCCTAATTCCTTATAAAAGATCTTGTGGTTGCACAACAAACCTTTTATAAGTTTACAGGTAGGAAACTCTTTCCAATTGCATCTCATGCAATTCTCAATAAAAATCCTGGCCTCTAAAACATTAATAGCCTTGTGTTTACACAACAAACCATAATATTTTAGTTAAGTAGGACCCTTCATTTTGATACAGTCAAAATAGAATATAAATACTTTTGTGGTTACATAATAAAGCATTATACTCATAAAATTGCTGTAAGCATCTCGATGCGCCAGAACAATATTATGTCAGTTTTCATAATTGGTCTTGTGGTTACACAACAAACCTAATATGGTTCGTGACATAATAATGTCCTAGCATGAAGGAAGGCCATAATGTAGTGAATACAACATCGAGCATCCCAGCCAAAAATTAAATTAATCTAATCAGCCAGGTAAGTGGGAGAGAGGTGGGGGTCCCCCCGTTTCTTTCCTTAGACACCAATAAATTTGGCCAGGTCAGACAACGGAACCAATTAGAAACCACATTCTCTTTATCAATCATGAACTACTTTTCTAGACACCGATTGATCAATTAGACATCATAGACTGGTTCCGCTATTGGTTAATTACACTATAACTTAATATCATTTTACAGAGGGCTTTTCAGGTCTCAATGCATATTTAATTTCTATATTAAATACATGAATAAAAAAAATTATCATCATAGTGAACACAATTCAATATGACAGAGCAACATTCCATAATTATATACATCATAATTTAATTATGAAATAATGAATATGATCTCATCATATTAATATCATATTAAAACATAAATAATGATCATATCATATTTATAATATTGTCATTAAATCATTAACATATCATCATATGATTTAATTCTAACAAGGTTGCTCTGATACCACTGAAAGGTTTTAATACAATGGCGGAAGCACGGATTTCAAAGCAATTATTATGAAATCATAAAAATCAAAACCTAACTCCAAGATCACCTTATCAAAAATTAAACCATATAATATGCATTAATATCAAATAAAAGATATAGAAATATACCTCTTATCGCTAGACCCTAATTTGTGCTAAGTTGCTGGCAGCAATCCGTTTGGGTTTCCACCAGGTGCCCACGTGTTCACCCTCCAACGTTGATCCACACGGAGACTCGACCAACCCACTAGCACCTAATTAAATATTCTCTATAATTAAATTTTGATTTATCAAAATTTAAATGCAATTTGGGCAGAACCTCCTTTCTTGGCTTTGCTGTCACACTGTTGGACCTTTTTTCTTGCCTTCCTTTCTTGCTCCTTGTCTCCTTAATTTTTATTCCAATTCTCTAATCCCTTTTGGAAGACTTCTTGTCCTTTATCAGGACCTTATCTAGGCTAGAGAGAAAGAATAAAGAAAATTGGACAAGAAAATCCTCTTGTACGAAAGAAGGAAGAATTCTGAATGCACGAAGACTGCTCGGCGTGCACCCCTATTTATATTGCACGTAGGGGTGCAAACCAAAACATCTCATGCCCTCTCACACTTTATCTCATGCCTCCTTTCTATTTCTCATGCCCCATAAATTATAAAATGCCATGTGTACATCAAAGTTGGGTTGAAGAGGCGTCTTATTTCAGAAGGACTCTTCGATCTTAACTTACGGTGTTCACATGAGAAGTCACAAAGCTTCTCTTATTGGCGCCATCAACCCATGCCTTTGGATCTGGAAGGAAGCCCATCCAATGACCAAGATAGAGGGTGCCAACTTGAGGAAGGGCGCAAGAGATTAAGGGGCATGGATAAGTTAAAACTTATCTCCCCATTTGAAATTTCCAAGGGGCGCTTCTAAGGGGTGGTGCATGGATTTAATCCTTATCCCTTCTCCTAATTTTTCTACGATGAGTTTAATACTCAGAAGGACTCTTAGGCACCTCCTAAGACATCTAAAAATCATTCGTAGAATAAAAATCACGAAGAAAAAATAGGTAAGACCAAGTTAAGGGGCATCATCTCCCATCCATGCGCCATGTGACACATGCGCATGGATTCAAATTCTTACCACTTCTCCAAATTTTTCTACGAGGAGTTTAATACTCAGAAGGACTCTTAGGCGCCTCCTAAGACATCTGAAAACCATTCATAGAATAAAAACTATGGAGAAAAAATAGATAAGACCAAATTTAAGGTGGCACCAACTCTATCCATGCGCCATGTAGCTCATGCGCATGGATTTAAATCCACACGCCAAGAGAGAGACTCTTAGGCATGTGGTTCCCTGGTTTTTGGCACCCAACAGCAAGCCCAATTAAAACACTTCAAACCCATTTCAAGACCAAATCCAATTTGGCTTAAATTGGTTCTAAATTAACCCAAATCGGAACCCGATTCGAATTCGATTCGAATCTAAATGCTAAGGTTTGCAACATATGCTAGCATGTTCAACTTGCAAACATGGTTTAATCAAATTAAACCCATGATCAATTTTTTTTGTGTGTGATCCATTGGGTTTCACATCTAGCCAGCAGTGAGTCCAGGTGCAATTTAACCTAATTTGGTTAGAATACAACCTAGCCGATTTAGGTCAAATCAAGCTGAACCATTTTGATCAATCAGAACAGTTTCTAATTAATGATTGAATTAAACTCTTTAATTCGATCAAACTCACAAGACATGATTGACGTCTAGCAACGTATCATGTCTACCCAGAAGATATGAAATTTTGATGAAAATATCAAAAATATCCTTTAGTGAAAAATTATCGTGCAACTTGATCTTACAATCATCCTACATCTCGAATATAAGTTTGGGTATGGAAAAATGTCAAACCCAATTTTATATTCATATTTCTCTTGATCAAATAATAATGATTCGATTTATGAAACATTAGAAACTATTTCTAATTTTTCATAATGCTCTGATCAAAGTCTTCCTGAATCATTATTTGATTTAAGCAGATAGGATGCGATCTCCTCTTACTAGGAGTGATCGTTTCCTTATTGACCTACTCACAACCTTCATAAGCAATCCATCATATCCAGAACACCCCGTACATGATTAAATCACGAATGAGTATGATCCAAAATATGGATTCATGCTTATAAGGTTCTATGGCAGTCTCAGATCAAAAGATTTACATGCACAATTTCCACTATGAGAAAAATTTGTTGACATGTAGATAAGACTCCATCAGATGTTCTTTAATTGGATCAATTCAGTGAATTCATTCTCTAATGAACACTTACATCCTTATATTAGTGTCATACACAAGTAATTGTGAGATCAATTATCCTCTTAATCGAGCATACACAGGATGTACTAGTCTTACCGAAAATATTGATCCCCTACTCAATGTTCCATCGACTAGGAATATTTAAAATTAGAGTTTTAAGGTTTTAGATCTCACTGGTATGATCGCATCATAACCCTAAAACCATAGCCCTAATTTATGGGGTTCATCATAATAAAAAATAAGATGTAGCATATGATGAACTAAATGCCTTTATTTATTTAAAACATCAGTACATGAGTTGTCAGGAGACAAAAAGAATATCCTTCAATTTATACATTTTGATTGGCTTATAGGGCATATTCCTTTCAGTACTCTGCAATAGTGACCTTGTTTGCTAGCTAAGTTTGAGCCTCCTTTGCTTGGGTCATGTCTTCTTTAGCTTGGCACATATCCCTTTAATTCAATCCTTGCTAGCTGGTCCCACATGCATGCGGTCTCGACTTCACTCTTCTAGAGCTGGGCGATCCTTATCTTAAGGGATTTCTTAGCTTCCTCTAGAGAACTCTTGGTCTCCCCCAAAGCTACCTCTATAGCATCAGCTCGAGACTTTTCTATGATCAGTTTCTCCTCTGACTGCATCATGATGGAATGTAGGCCCTTTTCAACCATGTCTCACTCCTCCTCAGTTGCTTGGAGATGGTGGCAAGATTGGTGAGCTTCTTGATCTAGGCATTGGACCTACTAAAGTAAGCCCCTCATCACGAGAGCTCCCTAAAGATCAATCGAGTTAGAGGAAAGACATATCGAAAAGAGAATCAAAATCAAAACTTTACCTCGACAGCATCCCAGAGACAGACTTTAAAGGATTGCACCAATAGCCTCTCTATTTTGGTCGATGGAACCAATTCTGTTAACTTCATGTAGGCCTCAACAACCGGCATAGAACCGCTAGTGAAAGGCTATGAAATGCTTGGGAGAGCTGGAGTACCTCATTTTGCTACATCAGGAGGATCGCATGCGGTAGGGACTGCATTGGCCATAATAATCTCAGACGAGGGGATAGCATACCTCTTCTTTGATTACTTCTCCCTCAACTGATCTGTGGCATTAACAATCTCGGACTCGATAGGCTCAGCCTTGGCAACGATAGCCTTAGCCTCGAAAGAAAGAGGTAGGATAATCCTCTTCCTCTTCTTCTCTTTTTCTTCTTGGGAGGACCAACACCAGATAGGTCTTCTTGAGAGAATATCAAACTTACATAAATATAAAAGAAGTCAACATGTTTGGCCCCATGGCTAGAGGGTCAAACAGACAAGCACCAACACTCACCTCCGGAGAACAGACCTTTAGAGTGCAGCTTTTTGAGGAGGTCCTCATGTAGGAGCTCGAAGTATGGTGGCACCTTGAGCTGCTTCAACTCGCTCACCATCACCTCCGTTGCTTCAATCAACTCTGGAAGCTCTAAC
This sequence comes from Elaeis guineensis, assembly GCF_000442705.2. Lineage (NCBI taxonomy): Eukaryota > Viridiplantae > Streptophyta > Magnoliopsida > Arecales > Arecaceae > Elaeis > Elaeis guineensis. Next base: position 63,903,701 of record NC_025995.2, on the reverse strand, counting down.
AATGTAGACTTCATCAGCGATCCCCACTCGATTAGGAATCCCCGTGGGGTCAGAAAAGATGCAAAGAAAAACTGGCTTTTTCACTCATAGATGGAGGAAAACCCAAAAGAAAAATAGGTGACATTCTTTCTAGAGAAAGTGTACCACCAGTCTCTGCTCCAAAGATGCATCTTCACTTGAAAAAATACTTGAAATATCTTTTCTCGAAGAGGTACCCCAGTGCAAAAGAAAATAGAAGAACCTAACTATCATCTGCCAAGTATTGGGGATGAGTTGGGCAGAACATAGCTGATACTACACTAGTAGTTCAGCAAAGACCTTGAAAATCAAAAGCCTAAGGTCGGCCTTGAAGGCCTCCTTATACAAGGCTATCCTATTTCTCTGAGAAGAAGTAATCCTATCAGAAAAGTTGGGCAGTTCTAGGACTATATTCTTCAAGATCCCATGCTTTTTTCAGATTTGCTCGAGTTCATCATCCTCCAGAATGAATTTAACCATGTTTGAAGTTTGATGAGCCTTGAGCACCTTCATGGCGGAACCCTTAAAAACCTGGGTAGGTGACACCAAATCAACGGATCCTATTCTATTGGTTTTTCTAGAGGCAAAGCCAAGAAAATGAATATAAGACAAAGAAAAAGAACCAAAAGAAGGACTAAAGATGAAGAAGAAGGCCAACACACCAGAAATCCTAGATAGGAAGGAGACAACAATAGCGGCCACCACGATACCTCTCTCCAACTATGCAAATAGGAAGCAAGGTGAATGATGCTCGTCTCTCCTATGTCATTTATAACATGGCCCGATGATGATGGCGATTCGGATGGATGATCTGATCGGTTTATACATGTTGACACCCCACTGGATACCAAAACATTACCCAGATCAACACCACCAAAATATCCAATCATCACATCGAAAAGTCTGCATGCCATGATGCCCTCTCGGGAAAAGGAGGCAACGCACATCTTCCATAAATGCTCATCTGCCCAAGTTGTGACCTTTTGAGGGATGATCACAGGGATGTATAACATTAGGACTTCTTACTTCATCTGGTATGTTACTCAAGGCATATCTCAGTGTGGTCATATTCCAAAGACTACTGTCGCTATCGATACTAGAAAGTCTGCAGGAAGCTTTGGCATCAGTCCAGACCACCAACACCACAGTTAACACAAGAACACCTTCTACTTCCTTCATCCGAGCTAAAGGATGTCTCGGCCTTGAAAGTAGGGGGCAATTGATATACTCAAAGATGACCTGTCCACTATGGCACTAGCAACCAATAGTAGCCCAATGCATGTTTTCGATAGGAGGTGACGAAACAATCACCCAATCTTTGCCATCTAGTCTTTTACGATCGTACAGGAGGAGTTCCAACGTCTTCTACTCACTAGATGACAAGCGGCCAATCATCCTGCTATTCCACTTCCTCCTTCACTTAGTGAGATTCGTAATCTTAACAAACTCTAAAACATATGAGCCGTTATCCTTTAACAATCAGAGCACATCACATCTCTACAACCCTAGAGAGAAAAATGGCGTGCATTCCCTCAGATGATGGGTATCCACCTTTGTCTATAAAACTTAGCTCCTCAAGATCTTTCAGGTAAGAGAAAGTAAGTGAACACTTACTCCACCTACCTTTTTTCTGAGATAGATCCCATACAATTGGAATCTATCTTCTCTATAAAGCTCTGAGCAATTCTGACTCCATCTCTAAACTCCGTCTTCCATATGCATCCTCTAAGCTACCACTCTCCACTCTCATACGGCAACTTCTTCCACTTCATACTTGATTTTATTGTAAAATTCTTTTTCAAAGCTTAGACCTCTTATGTTTGCTTTCATGGCAGATTGACTTAGGCATCGGAGGACCACCACTAAGAAATCCATCTAACATGGAGATTTTTCTGCCTTTGATGGTGTTGCAGAGTCCAATTTAAGAGATCGACCGTAGACTTGAAGCCAATGTCTGATTTGGAGATCTTGACCAGCTGTCTTGCAACCGTCTCTCTCTCGACTCCAGCTCATGTCTTGAGCTAGATCGACTCCTTCATGACAACATGTGCATTTAGTATCAATTAGGTAAAGTGGTCCAGAACATGGTGTTCTTTCTATGTTGATGTTGTTTGCTAAAGGTTCACCTAGAAAACCTGTGTTGCCATTAGCAATATCACAACCCCACATACATAGCTGAAAAGAGAAATTCTTTGTACACCACCAATATGAACAAACATGGATGTGGGTTGTGCCAATATGACCCACCTTATGCTAATGAGTCATGCAACTATCACACAAGGGAAGGAAGAATGCTGAAATCAATGTTGATTTTGATTTGATGAAGATGTTTGAATAGTGCAAGTTTAAGGAGATAAACCACATATATCGTACTTTGGAGCAGCTTGACATCGGTAGGCAATAGAAATTCAATTATTGTCATTGATGAACAGTAATTACTGAGGCCACTACTAGAAAAGCAGTCAACAAAAGATAGGAGACTATTACAAGAGGAGAGGCTAACATAAAAGATGGTGCTAGCAGAAGACCAGCCGCCAATAGAAGAACAGTTAGCAGTAGGGGAGAGGATGTAGCATAGACACATGGTCAACAGAGGGAAGGTCAAGAAGAGAAAGCTCCAGACATGAAAGCAAGGCAAATAGAAATTGAATTCAAGGGTTGGAGATGGATTGTTTGATAAAAATCAAAAGTATTTATGTGACTCAAGGTTTGAATCATCAACTTGTGACTCCAAAATTGTCTTCAGAGGAGAGATACAAATATTTAGAGAGCTTAGATGATAGAGGGAGAACATAAGGCTGAGGCTTTTGAGCAGGATATGGAGAGTGGATCAACGAACACGTGTTCATTGTTTAAAAATGCATACAAATTTGGAGATGTTCTGAGGGAATATGCTATTATGAATCGTTTTGAGACCTACTATCTTCACAATATAAGCGAGAGATGCAGTGGAATGTGTGGAATCAAAAATTTACGGGAAGCTCTATGCATCACCCCTCTATGGTTGTGCATTTTAGATGAAGAGCATTAAAGTGGTGTTTGTAATGCTTCCGGTCTTTCGGAAAATAGAATGGCAACCATCTCTTGGATGACCAACAACCCATGAAGATGGGGGCTATCAAGTGCTCCTTTGTCTGTCTCAAGGCACGTATTGATGGCTTAAAAATGCTTGTAGCCCTCTTCTAGGTTTGGTTGGCTGCTATCTTAAGGGGAATTTCCAAGGAACCTTGCTAGCATCCATGACATTGGGTTGGTTGTAATTTTAGGATACTCTATGTTGCATTTGGAATTTTTTGATATTGATAGTGGCACATCTAATTGAGGTAATAGGAGAAGTTGAAAATCTTACATTAATATTAGACAAAGCTATTCATGTGTTAAGTCCTATACCGACTATATACTAAATAAATTTTAGATACTTATACAAAATCAATGAACTTAAATAATACATTATAGTTAACCTTTTTATAAAGTGAGGTCCTAGATTGTACCGCTATAATTGGATAAACTAGTGAAGATGGCGTTTCCACATATTAAGCATATGATTTGTATGAGACACTCCTATAAGACCTTTGTCATGAAGTACCTGAGTGATATATCTAGAATCCTTATGTAGCAGGCAGCTAGGTCTTATGTGGAAACTCTATGGAAGGAAAAGTTTGACAAGTTGGACATATTGTACGCTGAAATGAGCATGGTGAATCAGGCATACATTTTGAGAGAAAAATCAGGTATACGTTAGAACAATAATGAGTTTTCTTCTTCTATCTTGTATAGTTTGTAAATATTTATGCAACGCTAACTAGAACAATAAGTTATGGACTGACTGAGTTATTTTGTATAGACGCCCAACGGATGTAGACAAGATACCATTTTAGTTAAAGCGATGTGTCACTGCATCACTAACAATGTTTCAAAGTCATTCAGAAGTCTATCATGCAGGATAGATGCAATGCATACCAGGACGTCAATGATTCTGCAAGGCAACAAATGGAGTGAGACCATAGGAGGATAATCTTGAAAATAAATTATTTGAACCTGTGCTCTGGACAAATCTGGACAAATCACTAATACACTCTGGTTTAGTTGTATTATCCTATACTATAGTTGATCAAACAGCAGATGTTATACTTTTCTGATGTGGTACTGTATTCCATTGATACCATATCAGCAACAGTATCCACTCTAAATTTTATTACTCTACATGGTTTTAAATGAAGAATCCAAATAGCCATGTAATAAGTGCAGATCTCCAAAAGTAACACAGAGAAGAATATAGGTGTAGTTCTTTGGAAGGGAAAAAGAGAAGGCGGCAAAGGATTGTATAAGACACCAACATACTTCAAAGAAAAATCGCTAATCACAAATAGTTAATGCCATTACAGGGAGAAAAACTGTTTAATAATAGAAATAACATACAGCAGTTAGAAATACATTATTGACAGTGTCTCTGATACAGGTGCCAGAGGTACTTGAGAAATTGCTAGGCCAACTGCAGTTATTCACCTGTTCCTGCGATCTTTTTCTTTAAAGCTTCAATATCGTTGGCTAACTCTTTTCTGCTTTGCTGTGGAAGAGAATTTCATTGTATCAGCAAGAACAGACAGATGAAAAGGATAAGATGAGAAGAGAACAGAATTTAGCATGATTCCGTTTAGCTATCTGGAATGAAGTCAATCATAAGGTGATTAAATAGAAAGAAGCATTTCACTAAACCGAATTATGATCATAGAGAAAAATTTCTCTATACCATATGCTGCACATTATGTCATTCTCCTTGGATTACTTAATGGTTATGATCATCAAAACTACATTCTCGCAATTAAACTGGAAAAATATAAAATTAATTATCTTCAGTTTAATTGTTTTAGAACAAACAAGATGGCATCCAAAAGAATTTTCAATAAGTAGAGGTACTTCCCACATAAGCTTTTAGAAATGCAGTATCATCTAATGGCATATACTCCACATCCTTTGGTTTGCATTGGAAACGTTCTTACTAAATGCTTTATGATTAGTATCAATAATGTTGCACAATACAATAAATGTTGGATCATGTATATAATAACAATTAATTGGACAAAGCATGACTGGCACAGATTGCTCAAGGCACATGTCTCAGAACAAAGATGCAAGAGATCATGAAAGAAGGTATCTTATGATTTTGTAGAAGAAAAATCTTATACTACCAACTCCCCTTAATCTTTAAAATTACCTTGAAAAGTACATAGCGGTACACAAACCATCCAGTATATCCAAGCCCCACTAACTCCATTACTTTTGGAAGCTGTCAGTCATGGAAGAAGAGGTATGAAAGGTACTAATTAGAAGCACATAGTTCAAGCGTTGCGGTCTAACTGGTATAACTTTCGCAAGGTGAAACATATAAAAGCTAAAACAGAGCATTATTTTATCTAGAGAAGAAATCAATTGAAGGATGCAGCAATGCAAGTCAAGTGCCTACCAGAGGGACAGAATTGATGGCACCAACAACAATGGAAGACAGCCAAACTGCAACAATTGCACCTCCTCCATAAAGGAAAACTGTCGATTTGTTTTCTATACCATCCCACTGTAACCATAATGTTGTTAATAAACCATTAAGAATACAGAAACAAAAATAGCTTTTTGTGTAGAAGAATATTTTAAAAAAGGTAGTTTTTTGGTGAATAAGTAGACGACACCTTCTCCTTTAAATCTACCAGGATATCATCAGTCGAACTAGATGTCTCTTCTGAGGAAGAAGTGGCTTTTACATGGAGTGAAGAGAACCTGTGTGCATCTGTCAAAAAGATTTTAAATCAAATGCCTTGTAGTATCTCTCATTATAAAAAAAAAAAAAAAAAAAAAAAAAAAAAAAAAAAAGAAGAAGAAAAAATCTAGTTTCCCACCTACAACAAATGAGCAAGAGCAGTCCACTTAGTCCTCTTAATCTGTCCAGATAGATGGAGACTAGTTTAAGCAAAATCTAGGGCATATGAAAATAAAGGAAGAGCACACCTCTTTCACTCTCTCAACCAATCCAAAGGGGAATTTTGACTACTTGAATGAAGACATTAAGGGGATCTTTTAAATTATCTTCCAGGTCTTACATTCTATCAATGAAAGAGTAGAAATTAATAATTACAAAGAGTGCTAGTGTAAGTAGAATCTATAACATTGTGTAAAAGTTGAAAAGTGAGAGCTGAATTATAATAATTAGTGATTGGAGGAAGCTTTCTACCGCAAGGGAGGGGGTAAGAAGAAGAAGATTTAAATAAAATGAGAACAAGCAAGATGTACCATCTTAAAATTCCCAATTTCTATATTAAAAGGGGCATTTTGAACAACACATCAAAGTAACCAAGGGAAACTTCTTGTAGATTTTAGATTCTGTTACTGAAAGAGTATCATCAACACTATAAGTTAGCAATTAGCACATCTAATTTGGTTCAAATTTGAACATCCGACTTCAAAATACTCAGTTTCCGAACATCAACAACTTCTAACAAGCTGGTAGCAGTAGCACCCAGCAGAACATATTTTTCTCTTAAAAACTCCCATTTCTAGAAATTCAAGATGCTTGATAAGGTTGTGACAGAATTATCATGCCAGAGTCCCCCAATTAGCAATGATGTCAAAGATCCAAACTTCTATACTACTAGACAGAAACTAAGCTCTCTTCCAACATTATTCGAAAATTAAGCTCAACAATAGAAGAACTATGAACAAAAGTTTCAACTGCTGACATCCCTGAGATACAAAATCAAATATAACCCAAAACTTTGCAGTTAGAACGAGTGAGGAATTGGAGTTACCTGGTATGAGAGACGACGAAGCAAGAGGCAGGGAGGAGGAGGAGAAGCGGCGAGGGGAAGGCGAGAGGGGGAGGTAGGGGTTCCTAGGAGCAGGGGAGGCCACCGAGGAGAGTCGAGCTCCGCCCAGCACCGCCGCGTACGCCGCCGTTGTCGCCGCCGCCGCCATGGAGCTTCGCCTTCACTTTATCTTCCGCTCGCGGCGGTTGTTGACTCTGCCTCTCTTTCTTGTCTGTTTTTCCCCTCTAATCCTCACGTTCTTCCCCCCTATTTTTCTTTTTCCCGAATCTTTTCGGCCTCGCTGCGCCACTCCCTTGGAGGCCGGTGGACGCGTGGCAACCAAGGTTGGCTCTGATTGGCTGAGAGCCTATCTTAAAATCCAGGGCTGCTCTTGGGCGGTCGGTGTACGGATCCCCCTGGCCCAGCAGTGTAGCCTATGGCCGTGGTTTTGACGTTTCGTTTGTAATAACAGTCATCCATCATGCAATGCAACTGCCTTTTATTTTTTGGTAACAATATAACCGCTTTGATAGTGATTCAAGCTACTCGACTTTGGATTATTTTTAGCCAAAGTTAGAATTTGGGTCTAACTTGTCATTATATAATTTAGGTCAACCATGCCAAGGTTGATTTATCTTTTCGAGCTCGGAATTAGTACTAATCCTCCACCTTCTTGATGTTCATGTTGCTCCAATAGCCCAATGCTGTGTTTCTAAATTATTGCTTCTTCACTTGAAATTCTTTATTTCTTATATGTTGTTAAAATTGGTCCTTTCTTCCTTGGTATTTCTTGTTGGATCCAAATATTTGCCAATTTCAAGAATGGCATGGTGCTATGAATAGGAAACAACAAAAGATTAGAAACATCAAAAGATTAATTCAGATTAGAAACAACAAAGGATTTAAGACACTCAGGCAACTAGATATGTCATAGAAAACAGCAGCTAGGTCTTGCGAATATGTGGTGCGATATAATTCTTGTAGTTGCGAATGGCAACCTCAAAAATAGAATAAAAGATCATTGTGAAGGTTATAAAATATGATTCTAGTAAATCATGAATAGAGAGTATCAAGTCAATGTCCAAACATCATAGGGATCTCTTAGATAACGTTGCTATTGGAAAAGATCAATACAGATCATTTTATGTTGAGTGAGAAAAATAAAGGACAAGGTACCCATAAGACATAAGAAATTACATCTACAACTAGTGATGGATAAGGTAGTCTTTTTTTAGATTTTGCACCAGCACAAGGAGATTTTGCACCGAAGAAAAGAATAGAAAATTAGCAAATGGTGATAATCCTTATTAAGAATGTAACACGATGCCAAATTTGAAACCTCCTCCATATTCTTGTTCAATCTTGCTAGCAATACGAACAGATCATTGGAAAACAAAAAATTGTCCCTTGAGATTTCCGGTTACCTAACAATACACCGTTGGAAAACAAAGCACGAGGCTAGGAAATCATACCATATGCATCCATATAATCAAAAATGAAATAGAGTTTATATTGTCACACAAAAGAATTGCATCATATTGTGAAGTAAACAGTATTACAGTCAAAAGTACATGGCTCAGTATGTAAGGTATTGTCTGCTCTAGTTTATAAAACTCATGATTTTGTCCTTCAAAAGATATCTCACGTAGAAAGAATAGTCACTTCCTATATAAGTTAGAGTCTCTCTTAACTCATAATTAATATGGGACTAATGATACCCTCCTTTCTATACCATAACATAGCCTCCTAGTCAATGGAGAGTTTATGGACAGATGAAAGGTGCTCTCCTTATTATTTTTATCATAGCATCCAATAAAGGGAGAGTCTATGTACGGATAGGAAGTGTCCTTCTCCTTATTTTTACCACAAACTATGTATGGACAGGAGGAGCCCCATAGTTGCAGGGGTGGTCCCCTATCTATCACATCACTGTTGCAGTCAAAGGCTTCTGGCTCAGTACGTGAGATATTATCCATTTTGATCTCTGGGCCTCACAGTTTTATCCTTCAAAAAGTACCTTATGTGGGAAGGATGGTCCCTTCCTACATAAGCCAAAATTTTTTTTGATTCACAATCAATATTAGATTGATGATGCCTGTCCTTCTGCACCATAACAAACACTAACAAGAAAAAGTCTATTTCCGTATGCAAATGCTTTTGGTTTAGTTTGATTACTTTATGTAGGTGTGTGACTATGGAAAATGCATATCTGAACCAAGAAATGCTTTTTTTAATGTGGATGGGTTCCTATTTTACATGAATAAGGTTGGAAATGGGCTCGAATTGGCCAGATGGGCTTTGAGCTGGCCCGACGTGGGTCGGGTTTCAGACTATGCTCAAACAAAATCAGATCGGATTTGGGCTCGGATATGGAGCCCATTTTATTTTTGGACTAGGCTCAAGCCTATCATTGGCCCAACCTGGGCTCGGCCTAGGCCCGCCCGCCTACAAGCCTGATCCTAGCTCAAAATTCAGGTCCAAGCCCAAAGTCCAAATATAATCTTTTATTATATAAAAGATAGCTAAGCTTAGCCATCTAACTCAAATTAGACTTCGGACTCCAGACTCTCTCCATCCATAGCTCATCCTTGGCTCAAACAAATAGCAGCTCTTCTTCCCCAAAGGTAAGTTCTTCATCCTCTTCCTCTAAACCCTAGCTTTCCCATGGAGGACGACAACGATGCCCACTCCGAGTCCCAGTCTAAGACATCATCGCAAACCCAATCCCATCACCATTGCCATTGGCACACCCTATCTCTGTGTGGCACGCTCCTCTGTCGTTGCCACCATCTCCCACCCCAACGGCCATGCTACCGTTGAGCTCGTCACCATCCTACCCCTCCCTAGCACACCCTAACTAGCCGCCCCATCTGAAGATCCTTCGACAGTGGCGACCACTGTTAAGAGGACTGCTGGAGTGAGGATGCCACCTCGACCCTGATCGATGGGTGGGGGGAGCAGTACTTGAAGAAAAAATTCATCCGATCGCATCGGATGCCAGAAAAATAAAATAGATTAGCAATTAAAATTTTTATAACACTTAGAATTCTCACCTTAATTCATAGTAGAAAATAATCAAGGTTGAAAAAGTTCTTTGATCAATATACTTCGCGAGATTTGGATGTGCAGATCCTCTACTTCACGTGCATGCCAAACACTGTAGGAGAGAAGGATGAGCTCTTTCTTCGAAGAAGAAGGAGAAGTTGTTAGATGTATGTCCTAAAAACCAATATGGCTGATACATTATAATCAATCTAGGGTATAATTTTATACTTAATATATTGATATGATCAATAAAAGGATAAATTCTTTTTCATTCAAATATAATGTATCCTTGAATCATCCATGAAATTAGTTTCGATACATACTCTCAAGGTATTGAGAATTAGAGACATGTATTTAATTCTTAAAGGCTCTCGATCATAGGATCATTATGAGGACAGTGACAGATCCGGATAGACTGACGCACAAATCACTTTCTTCAGGATAGATGGATCTCTAATCTACTGTGTAGAGACACAGGATGATGAGTGCAGGTGGTTGTTAGAGAACAACTAGCACTGAGCGTGACCATACGAGAGATCACTTAGATTTTTATTCAATCATCAGTGATTGTCTCGATGCTATAGTCATGTGTCTGATCTTTTGACTTGAGATGGTACTACTATTAGAAATTATGTCTCTAAATCAATCATTAGTCTGTTGATGGTTGTGCTTATCATTATAATTGTATATAAATTATTGAATTAATAAATATTATTTTATTTTTTCATTATTGTGTACATCTCATTTTGAACTCCTGTTATGTGATGAAGTCCTTAGGACTATTTGATTCGATATAGGAGGATATATCGTTTAGTTCTTAAATGAGTTCGTGACCAAATGATATGCTATTACTAGGACGATAGACATATCAAGTGTAGGTTGTTGTGTGCCATATAGGTTGGTTGTCCTCTTAATCAAAGAGCATGGAGATGCTGGTATGGTATGCAGGTGCAATATAGGAGTACATTTCATTAAACATGATCAACTCCGAAGCACTCTACTGTCAAGAGTCACTCCGAAGGAATATAGGTATAAGTGTCCCTCCGATCTGAGATCACGATGGTGACTTGCAAGCAACTCACTATGCTTTGGTACCGGACTATCTGAATTTTTAATTCAGCGATGAAAAATTTTTGGGTATAGTCAAGTACTTGTGAAGTCAGTATATGAGTCAAGATGGAATTGATCCCTCCAAATAAGTAGGAGTTAATGTATCAGTGTGTTTCAATTCTGTAAAACTTTGGCTGGGGTAATTCATGTGATGGATTTTAAAAATTTAAATACAATGTGGATGACCATATCAGGGTTGGCAGTTAAACCCTAGGTCACCTTGAATATTTGGATCAAAAAGATGAATTATATGGTAATTATATTCAAATAGGTTCTTGAATGTTGCTTAGCATACTTTCGGCCAATCCGAATGTCGGGTACCATTACTAGATGGTTACTGTGATTGGTATAGGAATCAGTTTTTGTACTACCGACTTAGATTCGAATCTATGGAATCACACACATTAAAAAAAAATTTTCGATCACTTGACTAATCTGAAGAGTCTCAGTCAACGGAGACTCTGGTGAAGAGTCCCACTTGATGGAGACTCTGCTGAAGAGTCCCACTGGATGAAGACTCTAGAGAAGAGTCCCACTAGACTTAGACTCTATCTTTAATAAAGGATTAATTAGTGATTAGATCACTAATTAGCTCAATTTGATTGAACATTAAAGTCTAGATCAAGTCTGATTGAATTTGATTCAATCAAGTCAAGTCTGATTAGGTTATGAGATGACCTAATCGGTAAGGAAGAAATGATCCTGATTTGATCGGATCTATGGCTCAATTAATTTATTGATTTGATCAAATTTAATTGAGATTATAAGAGCCTAATTAGATTAGATTCATTATATTTTATTTGGGTCTAATTAGATTGGGTTTGAAAGAAATCCAATTGGTTAAACCCTAGAGTCCCAAATGAGTAGGACTCTATCCTTTGTGCCACCTAAATTATCTCACACTTTTTTTCACCACACAAAATCAATTTGTATGTGATAAAATTACAAAATAATCTTTATTTTGTTGCTCATTAAGGATAGAAATTGGTTGGTTTTGATTTAAATTCAAATTAGTTTAAATTTCAACTTAAAATCTTATCCATATCCTTCCACACGTTGGCTGCTTTTGAAGGGGTCTATTGTGTACGAGAAAAGGAGATCTTCTCAACTAATTTTCATACCCAATTTTCTTTGATAAGTCCTTCTTTAAGTTAGATAAGGGTGAGAAAAAGTTGGAGTCGAATTGAAATTCAAAAGAGTTTGAATTGCTACAAACTCCAGTCTTTATCCTATTTTATCTGGTTTATGCGACAATCATAAAAAGGCCATATTTTTGTATGCCAAAAGAAGAGAGCTCTTCACTACGAGATATCAGAGAGAAATAAGATCAAAAACACTTCTTTAGGATATGATGATTGGATGGATTTCCTTCTTTTTTGGCGTGAACAAAAGAGGAGACTGTTCTCCTCTTGGGTGAGAGACCTAGAACTGTTCTAAATTTTTGGGTGAGAAAAAAATCAAAGAGAAGAAAATCTTCATCTAAATTTTCTCTACCATCCAACATCTTTCTCTGATCCATCTTCAACATCGAAAAGATTCGAGGTGATTGAAGAAGGAGAACAAGTTAGATCTGCCATCAGAAGCCGATTGCGCGAGCTAGCACTTCCGCGGAGGGCTGATCGGTTCGAAGGGCTTCGTGTGGATCATCTGTAGAGGTCGGATATTTGTACGGCTACTCGACATCAGTGAGAGCTTCATATCATGCTTATCAACAGTGAAGATCATCAACCCATGAAAAGGTGATGAGTTCTGAACTCTACCGATATAATCTAAAAGTTAGATCAAATTCAGAGCATCGATATGATCGATGTAATTTTTTATTTTATTTCAGATTTTATATATAAATTTTTTATGTCATAGATCCTTAATGGTAGTTTAGATCTGATCTAAGGCATATTTAGAAGATTAAAATATTTAATCTTTTATTATTTTGCTGTAAAATTTTAAAAATACATGCTTTGAACTATTTATTTTTTCTTCGTCTGGTATCAGAGCAAGATTTCTTATGACATAAATTTTTTACATATAATCTGATTTTAATTATTTAGATTAAATTTAAATCATTAATTTTGAATTTGAGTAGTATAGTAATCTGATTGGATAGATCCTCATAGTCGTCTGGTCATAGGAGAAATCAGGATTTCACTATCTTATTTACCTATTTGATAGGATCTCTTATGGTATATAGGGGTGCTACGCGATCTTTTCCATAATGATGAACAACAAAAAAAATTTAAAATTTTATTTTAGATCTGAAATAATGTATATTAGATCTGAAATTAAAGTTTTGATCATTAGATGATTGATTGTAAAAATATTTTATAAAATTAAAAATTATTTTCAAATACCGAAACCGAACCCATATCAGCCCAAAACTTAATTGAGAATTAAGTGATCTAGATTTGAGAATCAAAGATCTAAGAAATTAATTTCATAACTTATGGGTTAATGGGTTAGCTCGAGTCAAGTCCATTTAATTAGGTTAGACCTAGGATTAAAAATCATTGATAATGGATCATGTTAGTAATTGATCAAATCTAATTAAAAGTTAATTCTGATTGGATCAATTTCTTCTCTTGATCAATTTTAATAGTTGTAGTTAGTCCAGTCCATATCTTTGATTAGACTAATATGGACTTTGATCATAGCTCCGTGGTCGAATCCAAATCTATAAGTTGATCAAATTGAAAATGACTAACTGATTGGTGTCTAAGGTAAGTATGACAGTTTTGATCGATGGTCATTAATTGAGAGCTACTCGCATAGATTGAGTCTATATCGAGTTAATGGCATATCCCTCCCATCGATCTCACTTACCTGACCAACATGATGAATCATATTATGATTAGATCACTTAATGATTAGAGTTGACCCATGCTCACTAGAAAATCAGTATGACTGATTTAGGTGTTCCTAATTCGACTTATCTTGAGTCCTCTTTATGATTTGGTGAAGCCAGTAGGAGGATTCATGACTGGTTGGCTGGACCAGCTTATGCCTGATCTTTTTAAATCTGACTTAGTGAAGTCAGTGGGAGGATTAAGATTAACTGGTCAAGTCCCATCTCATCTCTCAATTCAACTTATTAAATTCTCTAAAATTGTTAGGTCCCTAAAATGAAATAGTTATGGTGATAACTAGATCATAGCTTCCCATTAAGTTGGATGATAATGAGTCTAATAGTTTAGATGATCATTGGAGGCGCTACACACTTGGTGCTCATCTAGCTATCGAAATTATAATTCATAATATGTTGTTTTAGTTGTGTCTTTCTGATGATGGTCAGGTTGGTCGAGCCACACTCGGGTCTGGTCACTCGTTTGTTAAATATACTAAATTCTGACATGTTAATGGTTGGACCTAATCAGAACCTTCAGTGGAGGCGCCACACGCCTGCTGAAGAGGTGTCTGGGGCAAAATTGAATACTAAAAATTATTTAGTAAAATAATTGGTTAAGAACCTACCTATGGGTATACAAGGGTTGGCCGAGCCATATTCAGATCCATGTGCAGTCCATGTGGATTCTAGTACCCACTAAAGAATTAGTGTAATTCCTCAAATTGAAGATAGAGGCTATCAATTCGAATAAAATAGTGGAAGAACCTTTAGACTAAAATTCATGTCTTTAGGCTTAATCAATTCATATAGTTAATTAGGTTTTGATTTTTTTTTTGCAGTTATGGCCACCACCTTGTCGCCAATATGGCTAACCATGGTCAAAAGATGGTTGTCCAAAGAATTCTCCATGAAAGACTTAAGGGAAGCATCCTATATTCTCGGAATAAAGGTCTATAGGGATAGACCTAGATGGATGCTTGGCCTGTCATAAAAGCTGTATATAGAAAAGGTGCTGAAGAGGTTCAGCATGAAAAACTCCAAGAGAGATCTTTTACCTCTCAAGCATAGTATTCGTCTCTTCAAGATGATGTGTCCGACCATATCTGAGGAGGTTCAGTGCATGAGTAAGATTCCTTATGCTTTGACAATAGGAAGCCTCATATATGCCATACTGTGTACCCAATCTGATATTGTCCTTGTCGTGAATATCACAAGCAGATATCAGTCGAATCCAGACGAAGAGCACTGAACAGCTATGAAAAATATCCTTAAGTAGTTAAGAAGGACTAAGGATTTGTTCTTGATCTTTGGAGGAGACTCTGAGTTGCGAGTTGAGGGATATACTGATTCAGACTTCATGTCTGATCCTGATGATAGAAAATCTATATCAGAGTATATGTTCATTTGTAATAATGGTACAGTTAGCTGGAAGAGTTTCAAGCAATCTATCATAGCGGATTCGATCATGGAGGCTGAATATGTCGCTGCTTCAGATGTGCAAAGGAAGGCTTCTAGTTCAAAAAGTTCATTGCGAAACTTAGGGTCATGATATCAAATGCCATACCACTGTACTGCGACAACAATGGAGCTATAGTACTTGCTAAAGAGCTGAGGTCTGATCAAAAATCAAAGCACATCGAACGACGTTATCATATCATACGTGACTACCTCGATAAGAAATATATCGAGGTGCGAAGAGTAGACTCTACGGATAACATGGCAGATCTACTGACTAAGCAGCTGAGCCAACCAAAAATAGAAGTCCATCTTGAAAAGATGAAACTTAGATTTATGACCAATTGGCTTTAGTCCAAGTGAAAGATTGTTAGATGTATGTCCTACAAGCCAATATGGCTGACACATTATAATCAATCTATGACATAATTTTGTACTTAATATATTGATATGATCAATAAAAAGGTAAATTCTTTTTCATTCAAGTATAATATATCTTTGGATCATCCATAAAATTAGTTTCAATACATACTCTCAAGGTATTGAGAATTAAAGACATGTATTTAATTTCTAAAGGCTCCCGATCATAGGATCATTATGAGGATGGTGACAGATCTGAATAGACTGACGCACAAATCACTTCTTTTGAAATAGATAGATCTCTAATCTACTGTGTAGAGACACAGGACAACGAGTATGGATGGTTGTTAGAGAACAACTAGCACTGAACGTGACCATACGAAAGATCACTTGAATTTCTATTCAATCGTCAGTAATTGTCTCGATGCTGTAGTTGTGTGTCAGATCCTTTGACTTGAGATGGTACTATTACTCGCAGTGAGGCTACTGGAGTTTGATTGATATATAAACATAGATCTCAATGAGCCCTTGTAATGGATATTGACGACAGTTGGTCCACTGTAGGAGTAGGATGCGCATCAAGATAGAATCTATCAACCTTGATAGAGAAGAGTAGTCCTATGAAATTTGAGAAGCTAAGTCCGTGAATCTATGACCACAGTAAAGTGATTAATGCAAAAGAGTTTCTATAGACATCACATCTGGACTTGAGCTAATCGAATCTATCATATGACTGATGTTGAGATTTGATGATTTATCCGTGACCTACCATCTAGTCGGAACTCACGATAAAGAGACTGAATCACATGTTAACTACACCTAGAGGTTCATTTCAGTTCTACTGGATTGTCACTATATATTGCTAGGTGTCACTGATGGATTATGAGAGCTCACTAGAATTATTTTGGATCAACAATCCTTGATTGAGTTAAAGTGAAATTATTTCAACCCATTGAAAAGAATTTTAATGATACAATGATAGAGATCATTATATATCTCACTATCAGATAGCATTGAATCTATAAGATCACACAATAAAGATATTAGGCTTGGAATAAGAAATTGAGCTTATGAAGTATCAATTGGGTTTAGAGAAACCCAATGGATCCATGATAACCTTGCTAGCATATGGTTGGACCCAATTCCTCTTTCCATTAGGATTACTTATTTGATAAGCTAATTCTAACTTAATTAACTGCTAATTATCTACATGAATAAGATTCATGAGACTCCAATTGTTGGGTGTCTAAGGTTATGGATCACATAAATTAAGGGTGCAAGTCCCTTATGAATCTCCTTGATAGTTATTATGGGGCGCCACTTTGATTTGATCAATTTGGACGTATCCATTAATTAGAGGGCCTTTGATTTTCATATGAGGTGTCTCTTGGGTGCAAAAGAATGTGTCTAATTATGGGTGTAAGGACTCCAATAGTTGGCATCTAATGGGCTTCCTAATGTAAGTTGGATAACTTAAATTAATAGGAATCCTAATGCAAATAGGACTTATATTATATGATTGAATAGGATTCAATCTTTGTGCCTATAAAAGGGGACCTCCCCTAAGGTCTTAAGATCATCGAAGCCAGCCCCTCTCCACCCCAAGAGAACCTCCCACATCCTCTCTTCCTCCCTCTTTCTCTTCTCCTTAGGCATCCCCACGCCATACCACTTGGGACACGCGTCCCAAGTGTTGCACACGCTCAAGGTGTTGGGTGGCCCTTCATCTGCTGGTTGTTGGTCTCTCATAATACTATAAGGCAAGAAGAAAGGCTAGAGAGAAAGAAAATATAAGGATCAAGGAGAAAAATCAAACGTTGATCACGATCCAGGCTTTGTTTAGATTCAGCAGGCTGAATTTTGAAGAATCAAAATTCAGATCTTAGAGGGCTGTTCTAGGCTGATCCCAAGTGGATATTCGTAGAGGCTGGACACTTGTGCGGTTAACAGAGAGCCTTATCTCTTTCAAATTCAGATTTGAAGAAAGAGATTACAAAAACGGTATGTGATTTGATCACAATTTAAATTTCAGCATATATCAATTTCAGCATATGAAATAGATCCATTTGCTTTTATATTTTTATACATGCAAAATTTAGATTAAAATTATTTTAATCTTATTCTCTACTGCGGTGTTTAAAAAATTAAATTTAGAAACACATATGCATGCTTCAAATCCCAAATTCCAATAGAAGTACCCTTAAGATCTGATCTCAAGGCTTTGGAGCAGCCCACATGCCACCATGCCAAGAGAAGAGAGGATGCCCAAGAAGAGAGAGAAGCCCAGTGCTAGGTGATACCTGAGAGAGAGGTGACGCCCACACCAAGAGATCTCCATGCCAAGCCTTTAGTTGATTGTTACTTTCTCTTCTCCACACTCCTCCTTATATAGGCAAGGGGTCCTAGATCAAATCAAACTCCTTTAGGTGCAAGGATTAGGACTTTCCATATATGGATCAAATTCAAACTTCATAAAGCATAAAGATTCCTAATGCTAGTAGGAGAAGCATCTCCTTTCATTATGGCACATGCCTAAGGGGAGGGAGCTGTTTCCAGCCCCTTTCCAACCATCTTAGCCAGCCCATAAGGAGAGAGAATGCTTGAGAAAAGTGGCTAAGTACACCAAATTAGATTTGATTTAGATTGGATCAATTTGAATTCAATTCGAATTTGATTCGAATCAATTTCAAAAAGACTACTGATCCTAATCCAATTAGGATTTTTATCCCAGCCCAACTTAATATATTAACCCAATCAAGCTTTAATAAAATTAAGTTCAATTAGATTAGATCTAATCTCAAGTAATTAAGGCTCAGTCCATTCTCCCATAATCATTTGGATCATTGGTTTGATTTAATTCATCTCCGAAATCAAATCCGCACCTCATGCGCAGTGCTAGCTGAACATAGTCAATATTTAATTTCATATGACCTATAACTTAATTTTTAATCAAGTTAATCTTCATATTCAAGCAAGTCTCATACTTCCAAATCGAACATATAAGTATCCGATCAAGTCTTTCCTACATTGTTTGACTTTTGTGCGCGATTCCATAGGTTTGAACACTAAATTGGTAGTATAGAAACTCCTTTCTATACTAATCGAAGTGACCATATAATAATAATATTCGATATCCGGATAGGTTAAATATTTATAAAGTAATATTCAAGAACCTCGACATATGGTTATCGCATAATTCATCTCTTTGACCCTAATGCTCAAGATGACCTAGGGTTTAACTGTCAATCTTGAAACAGTCATCCACATCGTATTTCAATCTTTCAAATCTATCACATGAATTATCTTGGCCAAGATTTTACTAAATTAAAATATAGTGATACATTAACTCCTATAATTCAAAGAAATCAATCCCATCTTGATCCACATACGATTTTACAAGTACTTGACTATACGCAATAACCTTCTATCACTGTATTAGAAATGTAGATAATCTGATACCTAAGCACAGTGAGTTACTTGTAAGTCACTATGGTGATCTTATGTCTGAGAGACACTTATGCCTATATGTTTCACAAGCTACTCTTGACAGCAGAGCGCTAAGTAAGTGAGTCACTTATTCAGTGATGATGTACTCCTCTATCTCACTTGTATGCCATACCAATGTCTCTACACTCTTTGGTTACGAAGACAACTAACCTATATGGCACACAACGATCTACACTCGATAAATATCATCATCCTATTAATGATGTATTATTTGGTTACGAACATATTTAAGAACTATTCAATAAATCCTCCTTTGTCAATCATAATATAGTTCTAAGGACTTCATCACAACACAAGAGTTCTAATAATGAAGATGTTCACCTTGTAATAAAAAAATCAAAATAATTTTTATTCATTGATCAATAATTTATATACAAAATTCAATTATTTACAATAAGCCAATTGATTTTAGGACATAATTTCCAACAACTCTCACTTGAATTAAAGTCAATCGAGACAGTATCTTATACCCATCTTTCACTTATGATCATCGAACTCTTTGATCCCGAGAGCTTTAGTAAAGGGGTTGGCTAGGACGCTCCTGGAAGGCGACATCCCCATGGTTTCGAGGGGTTGATTGAAAGGGCTGAGCTAACGATCAAAGTTTCTTTCGATGGGATAGGAATAGAATACCCTGGAGAGATTTCCTTCTATTTCTTTTTAGGTTGCCTCCGGATGTATTTATTTTGAAGGTAGGAGTTCGTGGAATGGAAGCTAGTGTTCCTGTGAGAAAGAAAGAGTATTTTGAGCGAGGCGAGTTCCCATTCTCTTTTTCATCAATCTTTTTCAACTCGACGTCACCTCGATCCATGACTTTACGGACAAGATGATAGCATCGTAAAATGTGTTTGGTTCTATGGTGCGACTTGGACTACTTTGCTTGTGCTATGGTTCTAGTACTATCATAATATAATAAAACTAGACTATCAAAAGAGGAAACTCCTCCAAGTTTAGTGATAAACTTCTTCAACCAAACAGCCTCCTCAGCATCAGATACCGCAACATATTCCGCTTCGCATACTAAGTCAGCCACTGTATGCTGCTTGGAACTCTTCTAGCAAATTACTCCTTCGCTAATGATGAACACGTAGTCCGATACATTTTTACTATCATTATGATCTGACTGAAAATTAAAATTAGTATATCCCATAAGTTTCAAGTCAGTGTCTCCATAGATAAGCCATTGGTCCTTAATATTTTTTAAATACTTAAGGATTATCTTCACAATCTTTCAATGGTTCTCTCTCAGATCAAACTGGTATCCACTCATTACTCCAAGTAAATAGGCCACATCCGATCTCGTACACATCATGGCATACATGATAGATTCTAATATCGAGGCATATGAGATTCTACTCATACGCTCTCTGTTCTAAGGGATTGTCAGATAATCCTTCTTGGAGAGAGAAATTTCTTGATCTATCGGTAGATAGCCCTTTTTAGAATTTTTCATGCTGAATCATTTCAGTATAGTATCGATGTATGTGGATTGAAAAAATCTAAGCAACCTTCTAGATCTATCTCTATAGATCTTCATCCTAGGATATAGGATGCTTCTCCCAAATCCTTCATGGAGAGCTACGATGATAGTCATAGTCTTACACTTTGTAAAGCTGGAATGTTATTTCCTATTAATAGTATGTTATTTATATGTAGTATAAGAAAGATGACTACAGAATTGTTAGCCCACTTATAGATGCAAGGTACTTTTCTATTCCTAGTGAAGTCATATGTTTTGATCATCTTATCAAAATGCATGTTCCAACTCCTAGATGCTTGCTTCAGTTCATACATGGACCTATTTAGTTTGCATACTTTAGATTCATCTGAGGATGTGAATCCTTCAGACTATATCATATACACCTCTTCTTTCAGCTTTCTATTAAAGAAAGTGATTTCGATATCTATTTGTCTGATCTTAAATCTAAGTGTACCATTATCGTAAGTATGATCTAGATGGACTTGAGCATTATCACAGGAGAGATGTCTTGTCATAGTCAATACCATAATGCTGATGATATCCTTTGGCAACTAGATATACTTTATAGGTCTTCACCTTCCCGTCCGCTCCTCTTTTCATCTTAAAAATTTATTTACACCCTATGGGTTTAATCCCTTCGAATGAATCAATCAATATCTATGCACCATTGATCTCCATGGACTCCATCATGAATTTCATAGCATCAAGCCATTTCTGAGAGTCAGACTTTTGCATAGCATCCATATAGATGATCGGATCCTCGTCGTTCTCAACTAGTTCAACAGGATCACCATCTCGGATCAAAAAACTATAGTATCTATTCGGTTGATGCGATACTCTATCGAATCTCCTTAATGGTGCCTCTACAGGCTCTGGATTTGATTCTTTAATCAAATCTGATTCTGTATATACCAATATTTCTACCTAATGAACTTCACTAAGTTCGATTTTAGTAACATTAGTTCTTTTTCCAAGAAACTTCTTTTCTAAAAAGACTGTCCCATTGCTGATGAACACCTTTTATTCTTCAATAAAGTAGAAGTAGTATCTTTTAGTTTCCTTAGGGTATCCTATGAACAAGTATTTATCGAATCTAGGTCTAAGCTTATCTATCTTTAAACGCTTTACATAAATCGGACATCCCTAAACCCTAAGGTATGAGAGTGCTGGCTTACATTCTGATCATATTTTATATAGTGTTTTATTTACAGACTTGCTCGAAACCTTATTAAGTATGTAGCAGGTAGTTTCAAGAGCACATCTGCAAAAAGAGATTGACAGAGTCGTAAAGCCCATCATGGACTGAACCATATCTAACAGTGTTCGGTTCCTCCTTTCTGACACCCCATTATATTATGATGTTTCAGGAGGTATCCATTATGAGAGAATTTCATTTTCTTCTAGATATGTCAAAAAATTATTGGTAAGGTATTCACCTCCTCGATCTGATCAAAGAATTTTAATACTCTTCTCAGTCTATTTTTTTACTTCACTATGAAATCATTTGAATATTTTAAATGATTTAGATTTATACTTCATAAGGTAGATGTATCCATACCTTGATAGGTCGTCAGTAAATGTAATGAAGTAATAATAATCTCTTCTGACACCTATGTTCATAGGTCTACATACATCACTATGTACTAGACCTAAAACATCACTGACTCTCTCACCTTTTTCCTTAAAAGGTGATTTGGTCATCTTACCAAGTAGATATGATTCATAGATCGGTAATGATTCATAATTATTAATTTTAAGGATATCCTTCTTGATTAACCTATCAATCCTGTTCTTGTTCATGTGACCCAATCTATAATGCCAAGGTAGGTATTGCTGACATTATCTATCCTAGGATATTTGTTCGATATGTACATTACACCAACAGACTGTGATAGTAAGTATATGCCATGTTTCAATTATCCTCGCATGATTTTAGTATCATTCATAATAATATCACAAAAATCATCTTTTATTAAAAACTTACAATCAAGTTTGGCCAAAAGGCCTACAGGGATGATATTCATCAGAAAGTAAAGACAATAATGATACTCATCTAATATGACACTACTAAATTCGAAAACAAGCTGCATAGTTCTTAAAGCTACAACTAGAATAAGGCTTCCATCTACGATATTCAGGAACCGCTTGCCTTCTCTAAACTTCCTACTGACCTGCAGTCCCTGCAATAAATTGCAAATATTAATCGAACTTTTAGTATCCAATATCCAGATAGTAGTATCACATATAGAAAAATTACAAAGAGTTATCATATAAGTAATTTGTAAAGCAATTAATTACTTATTTTTTTTGTTCTTTGGCCTGTTTGGGTCAAGGAAAGCAATATATGCAGGACAGTTCCTCTTCCAATAACCAGCTTCTTGCAGAAGAAGCATTTTATCTGGCTCTTGTCGATTTTCGACTTTTTGCCCTGCTTAGGCTTGGGATCGGTGGCATGAACCTTTTGCACCTTCTTCTTCTTTTCTCTTTTGGAGGAATGACAACCCATAGACGATCCTCCCACAATATGCACTGGCTCCTTCTGGAGCTGATGGTCTTTCTCAAATGTTTACAGCAATCCTAACAAACCATAGTAGTTCACTGCAGGCTTGATTATTCTATAATGACTCAAGAAGGATAGGTAGGACTTTGGTAGTGAGTTTAGGATAGCATCATTGCCCAACAGTTCATGTAATGAAAAGTCAAATTTGCTCAAACATTTAATCTACTCGATCATGTATACTACATGATCTGGGACTGACGCTCCTTCTCATATATGAGCATCGAACACAGTGCAAGAGATTTTGTGTCTCTCAGTATTCTCAAGAGTGCCAAAGGACTCATTCAATAATTGAATCATTTCTTCAGGTTGTGCATCCTCGAACTTATGGCTAAATTCATTGTTCATGGCTGCCCTTATAATGCAGCGCACTGTAGTGCGATCACTGAGCCACTTCATATAAGTATCTCTCACAGCACGGGGTGCATTGGCAGCAGGTTCTTCAAGTACAGGATCCATAAGCACATACAGGATCCTTTCATACTTCAAGATGATCTTAAGCTTTCGATACAGCTATCAAAATTTGATCTGATAAGCTTATCGCTGTCCAACAGTGATCGAAGCGATAATGTGTTGACCATAGCTGAAAAAAAATCAAAAGCCTATTAGTATATGAATTATTTAAATCTTAAAGATATAAATTTTAGTCTAAAGGTCCTCTCACTATTTTATACGAATTGGTAGCCTCTACCTCTAATTCAAAGAATTATATTAATTCCTTAGTGGGTACCAGAATCCACACAGGCTGTATTTGGGCTTGAGTGTGGCTCGGCCAACCCTATTGCATCCATGGATAGGTTCTTAACCAATTGTTTCATCAAATAATTTTAGCAATTAAGTTTTGTCCTAAGCATCTCTTTAGCAGGCATGTGGTACCTCCACTGAAAATTTTGGTTAGGTACAACTATTAACATGACAACATCAAGTCTATCCAACAAACAAATACCTAGACTCAAGATGGCTTGACTAATCTGACCATTGATCTGAAGGGCATAACAAGGTGGCCATATGATGAATGACAATTTCAATACCTAATAGACACCAGGCATGTGGCATCTTCAATACCTATTTAGAATATTGGATGCATTATCATGCACCTTAATGGAAGGTTATGAACTAGTTATCTCCATAACTATATCATTTTAAAAATTTAATAATTAAAAAAATTTGATTTAATGATTTGAGAATAAGAGAAGAGATTGACCTGCAAGTCATAAATCTTCCCACTGACTTCACCAAGTCATAAAGAGGACCATACAAGCTGGTCTAGAGACACCTAAATTAGTCATACTGATTTATCTTAGTGGCATGGGTTAGCTCAAATCAATTAGTGACCTAATCAAAATATAATCTACCGAATTGGCCATGTAAGTAAGATCGGTGGGAGGGTCTGTCTTGGCTTGCCTTAAACACCATCGAAATGGCCAGATAAGCAGACTACCAATTAAAAACCACCGATCGAATTCTCTTGTAATATTGTCAAACTTATCTTAGATATCAATTGGTAGATTAGTTTTAATTCAGTCAGCCAAAGGACTCGGATTAAACCTTTGAGCCACGATCATGATCCAATTGGTATGGTCAAAAATATGGACTTGGTCAAGCTACAACTATTGAGGTTGATCTAAAAAAATTCTGACCAAATCTAATTCAATATTTGATTAGATATAATCAATTTTTTTAATTGATCCATATTTATTTCTAACCCTAGGTTTAATCCAGTTAGATGACCTGATTTGTACTAACCCATTGCTCATCAATTTATGAGGTGTCTTAAGATCTTTAATTCTCAAATCTAGATCTTTTTAAAAATTTAATTTCAAATTAAGTATACGAAACGTGTATTTTAATTTGTAGAACTATTCTACTAGAATTTTATGTGAAGCATATCATATGTTTCTAATCAAAAACTAATTTTTAAATATTATGTTTAATAATTAAACATATATCAATTTCATGTATACATCATATGTATCATAGAAATTTAGATTTCTACATCATATACAATCATACAATTTAGATCATAAAATTTAATTTTTATATCTAAATTTATTTTACTAAAATTATAATTAACTATAAATCACTTTAGATCTAATCTAAATATATTCATGATCAAAATAATTTTAAAATTTTTTTCATTATTTTTCATCATGAGATTTAATCACAATAGCACCCCTACCATCATAAGAGCATCCTATCGAATAAGAATAGAGGATCATTAAATCTTACTTGCTCTTATGATCGGACAGCTCGGTGATCTTCTCAATTTGAGTACTAGAGTACTAAGATCTTAATCTAATTTCAAAAAATAATTACATCACCATGTAAATTATCAAACAAACTAATCTTGCACATGAATATGATCATATCACACATGTTATACATCTAATCTTATTAGATCAACGCATCAGATACATCATTTCATATCTGAAACTACTTTTATGCAGTATATAAAATTATTAATTTAGATCTGAAATAATCTAAAAATCTATTTTCAATATATGTATGATTGCATAGAAAAATTTTAGTTAGAGATGTGATCAAACATGTATCGATATTATACTGAAATCAGATCTAAAATTTTGTTAAACAAATTCAGATCTGAGCTTGATTCCAACTTCAATTCTCTAATTAAATTACATCATAAAAAATTTATCAAAATAGATTTAAATCCATTCATAATCAGAGATAAAATCAGCATAAAAATCTATACAGAAAATTTTGCTAAAATAGATTTTCAGCAGTCCAGATTCAGGGGCTAATTTTGATTCGATGCTCTGATCAATACCAAATAAAAAATATATCAAAAAAATCAGAAGAGACCAAGATTTAATTCCATCAAAAATTTTGATTCAAAATTAAATCAAAAAAATCAAAAAAATCTCAAAATTTGACTATACGATTATGACATACACGTCTGGCTCTAATACAAATTGAAGAAAAAATTTGTCCGATCGCATTGGATGCCAGGAAGATAGAATAGATTAGTAATTAAAGTTTTGATAATACTTATAAATTTTTACCTTAATTCATAGAAAAAATAATCAAGGTTGAAAAAGTTTTTCGATAAATATGCTTCACGAGATCTGGATGCGCAGATTCTATACTTCACATGCATGCCAAACACCGTAGAAGAGAGGGATGAACTCTTTCTTCGAAGAGAAAAGAGGAGTACCCTTGAGATCTGATCTCAAGAATTTGGAGTAGCCCACATGTCACCATACCAAGATGAGGAAGGATGCCCAAAAAGAGAGAGAAGCGCAGTGCTAGGTGACGCCTAAGAGAGAGGTGACGCCCACACCAAAGGATCTCCACGCCAAGCCTTTGGTTGATTGTTATTTTCTCTTCTCCACATTCCTCCTTATATAGGCAAGGCATCCTAAATCAAATCAAACTCCTTTAGGTATAAGGATTAGGACTCTCCATGTTTGGATCAAATCCAAACTCCATAAAGCACAAAGATTCTTAATGCGAGTAGGAGAAGCATCTCCTTTCATTATGGTGCATGCCCAAGTGGAGGGGGCTATTTTCAACCCCTTTCCAACCATCTTAGCTAGCCCATAAGGAGAGAGAATGTCTGAAAAAAATGACTAAGTGCACCAAATTAGATTTGATTCAGATTTAAATCAATTCGAATCTAATTCGAATCCGATTCGAATCAATTTCAAAAAGACTGCTGATCCTAATCAATTAGGATTCTTATCTAAGTCCAACTTGATTCTTATCCAAGTCCAACTTGATAAATTAACCCAATTAAGTCTTAATAAAATTAAGTTCAATTAGATTAGATCTGATCTCAAGTAATTAGGACTCAATCTATTCTCCCATAATCACTTGGATCATTGATTTGATTTAATTCATTCTCGAAATCAAATCCGTATCTCATGCACAGTGCTAGCTGAACATAGTCAGTATTTAATTTCATATGATTTATAATTTAATTTTTAATCAAATTAATCTCTATATTCAATCAAGTCTCATATTTTTAAATTGAATATATAAATATCTGATCAAGTCTTTTCTATA
Organism: Elaeis guineensis; assembly: GCF_000442705.2. Lineage (NCBI taxonomy): Eukaryota > Viridiplantae > Streptophyta > Magnoliopsida > Arecales > Arecaceae > Elaeis > Elaeis guineensis. The sequence continues at coordinate 63,876,510 of NC_025995.2, read as the reverse complement.
TTGTTTGATTTTTGTACGCGACTCTATAGGTTTGAACACTAAGCTGGTAGTATAGGAACTCCTTCCTATACTAATTGAAGTGACCATCTGTAATGATATCCGATATCCAGATAGGTCGAATATTTATAAAGCAATATTCAAGAACCTCGACATATGGTTACCGCATAATTCATCTCTTTGATCTTAATGCTTAAGGTGACCTAAGGTTTAACTGTCAATCCTGAAACTTTCATTCATATCATATTTCAATCTTTCAAATCTATCATATAAATTATGTTAGTCAAGATTTTACTAAATTAAAATACAGTGATGCATTAACTCCTATAATTTAGAGGGGTCAATCCCATCTTAATCCACACACAGACTTTATAAGTACTTGACTATACCCAGTAGCCTTCCGTTACTCCATTAGAAATATAGGTAGACCGGTACCTAAGTACAGTGAGTTGCTTGCAAGTCACTATGGTGATCTCAGGTCTGAGAGATGCTTATGCCCATACATTTCGTGAGCTACTTTTGATAGCAGAGTACTCAGCAAGTGAGTCACTTGTTCAATGATGATATACTCCTACATCTCATTTATATACTATACTAGTATCTTCACACTCCTTGGTTATGAGGACAATAAACCTATATGGCACACAATGATCTATACTCGATAAACGTCATCATCCTATTAATGACGTATCATTTGATTGTGAATATGTTTAAGAACTATTCGATAAATCTTGCTTTATCGATCATAATATAGTTTTAAAGACTTTATCATAACGCAAGAGTTCTAATAATGAAGATGTTCACCTTGTGATGAAAAAATCAAAATAACTTTTATTCATTGATCAATAATTTATATACAAAATTTAATTATTTATAATAAGCCAATTGGCTTTAGAACATAATTTTCAATAGTACTTAGAGCTCAACTGGAGGAATCTGAAGTAGAAGTATGGGTAGGAGGTGGCCAATGCCGTCACTAGCTATGATGGCTACATGAAAATCCCCAAAATCGATGTGTAGTGCATAAGAGTAGGACTGGCATAGGAGTAGGAGAGATCATCGAGATAGGGAGCAGGATGAGAGGAATGGGAAGGAGAGGGATCATGATAGGGAAAGGGATAAGGAGAGGGATAGGGAGTGTGACAGGTTTGGAGAGTGTGAGAAGGAGACAGAGATGGAGCAGGAGCACTTGCGTTGGAGCAGAAGTCACTCTGAGAGGTATGAAAGTTTCGCAAGAGGGAGAGGAAGGAGAGACAGGGGGTTCAGGCCGATCTTGGGCTTGCGCTCAGGCTTGGGCCAACCCAATTAGACTTGAGCCTTAAATTTTAAAATATTTTTGGGTCTAAGTCCGATCCGAAGCTCAAAAAAATATTTCGGGCCAAGCTTGGAAAGGGGTGGGGCCTGATCTAGTCCGACCCGTTTCCAGCCCTATACATAAATTGCAGTTGCTAACATCTAATGATTTTTGGATCTAATCTAAGAAATGATACAACCATCCTAATAAAATAGTGGTTGAACTTGAACCAAACAAGCACTAATGTAGAGAATGAATTTGTAAAAAAGAAATGTATCTATGATCAGCTCATAAGTAACTTATCTGAACGCCAAAGGGATGGGGACTTACCTAAAAATTAGATTGAATGATGGTCACCAGTTGCCAGTTTTGCTCCAGTCATGCCATCATTGGGTTGAGATGATGTAGAAGCTAAGGCATAGGTGGATTGTTAAGGAAAACTATACCTAGGGCATGATTCATAGGAAAATCAGGTGCAGGTAGGATGAAGGGTGGTCTAGTTATCAAATGTCCTCTAGTAACTTCATCACTAGGTAGAGGCGACCGCAAAATGTAGGACATAGATGGATCATTGAAGGAAAAGGAGGGTAGGGCATGGCTTGGAAAATGAGATAATGGTGGGGTGAAGGATGGTCCGATTGCTAGCTTCCATTTGGTCATGCCATTGCTAGAGAGAGGAGATCATGGAAGCTGGGGCATAGGTGGCTCGTTGAAGGGAAGGGGTGCTAGGGCATGGGTAGTGACAAGTGTTGCTCCTAGATTGATTTTGATGATTACAAAGCAGATTGAAGGGGTACCAATATTTTTTATTTGAAAAAGTCTTTGTGCTCTTCAGGGGCAAAATCATAATTTTACCAAAACCCTAATTTAATAGTATCATTTGGTAGAACAAAAGATTTGTGATCTATTGACGAAAATTTCATTATTTTTGGACTTGTATTTTTGAAGTTATGCATGTTTGAAATCCATGAGTCGACTCATGAGTCAGCTCATGGCACAATGAGCAGTTTGGCACGCTGAATTTGTGGCTTGGCACGGCCTGTGAGTCGACTCATGAGTCGACTCTCAAGGCATGAGTCGACTCATGAGTCGACTCCTGCAGTTTTAGGCCAAAATTTACAGAATCCTGTTTTCTGGTTGCTTCAACAGAGGTCGACTCATGAGTCGACCCCTGAGGCATGAGTCGACTCATAAGTCGACCTCTGCGACGGGATTTTTCCACAACAGCTAGTTTTTAACCCGTTTTAAGTGCTTTTAATGCTCATTTAATGTGGTCTAACGGCTCTTTTTCAGCCTAGAATATTTTTCTCTATTTCTTAAAGCTATAAAAGGATTCAAAGGTGGGAAACAAACAACAAGAAGAAAGAGAGAGTGCAAGAGATTAAAAAGAAAAAGAAGAGCATTCAAGAGAGCATTCAAGAGCATTCAAAAGAGAAAGGGTTTCTCAAGCCAACTTTTCAGCCCTAATCAAGAGCTCATTTAAAGCTTCCAAGAAGCCATCAATCCAAGCTCACCAACTCCTCAAGCGCTCAATCAATTCTCCATCCACTTTGAGGAAATCCAAAAAAAAGGGGCTTCTTCTCTTGAGTAAAGTGTATTTAAAGTTATATTCGCTCATTAAAGGAGCTTTTCTTGTACTTATTTGTGCTATAAATTATTTTACTCATTTTGAGTGATTGTTTTTGTTTTGGAGGGGTTCCAAAATAAGGGAAGGTTGATCCGAACCTAGAATCAGAGTATATTAGGTTGGCTTGTACCCGGAAAACAAGTGGACTAGCTTGGGATAGCTAGTGTCGGAGTTTCCGACGTTTGTATTCGGGTTGAATACAAGTTTAGTGGATTGAAATTCTCAAGTAGGAGCTTGGGGAGTGGATGTAGGTGCAAGGTTGGCACCGAACCACTATAAATCCTTGTGTTTGTGGTGTGCATAATTGCCTCTCTTTAACTCTTCATTATTTCCTTGTATTCTTGCTTTAGGCAATTAATCTTGAACTAAAGTCATTCTCCTCATTCATTTAGCTATTGACAAACATCTTTCATAAGTCATTAGTTAAGCTTAAAATTTTTAGAAACCCAATTCACCCCCCCTCTTGGGTTGCATAGCTGGGCAACAAGTGGTATCAGAGCCCGGTGCTCTAGCCCGTCTTTGATCTAAACAATCAAGGAGCCAAAGATCTATGGCAACCCACGTCGGTACTTCTCTAGCCGAGGGGCAATCCACCAACCGACCTTCACTTTTCAATGGGTCTAATTACACCTATTGGAAAGCTCGGATGAAAATATTCATACAAGCACTCGACTATGATATGTGGAGTATCATAGTGAACGGTCCTCACACACCCACTAAAATTATAGATGGTGAGGAATCAACCAAACCCGAGAAAGAATGGGATGAGGTTGATAAAAAGATGGCCCAATTAAATGCTAAAGCAATGAATGTACTTTATTATGCTCTTGATGCAAACGAATTTAATCGTATTTCTACTTGTTCTTCTGCTAAAGAAATATGAGATAGGTTAGAAATAACCCATGAGAGAACCAATCAAGTAAAAGAGTCTAAAATAAACATGCTTGTGCATAAATATGAATTATTTAAAATAGAGCATGATGAGTCCATAACTGTAATGTTTACTCATTTTACTGATATCATTAATGGTTTAAAGAGTCTTGGTAAGTCCTATACTAACAGTGAGCTTGTAAGAAAGATTCTCAGGTCCTTGCCAAGAACTTGGAAAGCCAAAGTGACTGCCATCCAAGAAGTGAAGGACTTGAACACTCTACCTCTAGAAGAGCTTCTTGGATCTTTGATGACTCATGAGCTAAGCATGAAGCAACATCAAGAGGAAGAAGTCAAAAAGAAAAGAACCATCGTCCTCAAATCCACAGCTCCTCCTGATGAAGAAACTGATGACACTGAAGATGAAGAACAAGATGAAGAGATGGCTCTCATCACCCGAAGATTCAAGAAATTTTTGAGAAAAAGGAAACAGGGGATGAGAAAGAGGCCATTCACAAAAGGAGAACAAAGCAAAGAAAAAGAGAAAGACCAACCCCTTATCTGCTACTAGTGCAAGAAGCCGGGACACTTCAAATCCGAATGTCCACAACTGAAGAAAGGTCCCAAGAAGTTCAAGAAGAAGGCCATGATGGCCACATGGAGTGCGAGTGATGACTCAAGCTCCGATGAGGAAACCTCAACCGAACAAGCCAACCTGTGCCTTATGGCACACGAAAATGAGGTAATTTTCGAAACCCTTAGTGATTTTACTTTTTGTTGTCCAGCTATGCAACCCAAGAGGGGGGGTGAATTGGGTTTCTAAAAATTTAGACTTAATTTATAACATATGATGAACAAGACAAAAATTTTAATTCAATATTAATTACCTGAAGCAGAATTACAAGGATATAATAAAGAAATAAGGTAAAGCGATAAAGCACACCACAAACACAAGGATTTATAGTGGTTCGGTGCCAACCTTGCACCTACATCCACTCCCCAAGCTCCTACTTGGGAATTTCAATCCACTATGCTTGTATTCAACCTGAATACAAAATGTCGGAAACTCTGACACTAGCTATCCCAAGCTAGATCACTTGTTTCTCGGGTACAAGTAAACCCAAAACACTCCGATTTCAGGTTCGGATCAACCTTTCCTTGTTTTGGAAATCCTCCAAAAACAAGAACAAAAACTCACAAAGAGTTAGAAAATTTTGAACACAGATTAATACAATAACAGCTCCTTTAAATGAGCGAATATAACAATAAAAACTTTACTCAAATGAAGAACCCCTTTTCGGATTTTCTCAAGGTGGATGAACGCTTGAACGAATGCTTGAGAAGAGGTTGATTGTTGATTGAAGATCTCTTGAAAGCTTTGAAAGATCTCTAGATCAAGTTTGAACAATAGGCTTGAAAGATCCTCTTGAATGCTCTTGCTTTTCTCTTTCACAATCTCTCTTGTATATTGTGGATCCTCTCTCTTTTTCTTTTTGGATATTTCGTTGATCTCAGGTTTTTTCGTGCAGATTTCGGATCCTCTCTTCTGTTTTTCTCATTTTTGATTTCACGTTTGATCTGCTATTTAATCTACAATTTCTTTCACCATTTAAAGCATTTTATGACATTAGAAGCAAGAGAAAATAATTTAGGCAGATAAAGAGCCGTTAGAGCAATTTTAGGAAGCATAAAAGGCAATTAAAATGGGCAAAAAAATAGCCGTTGCTGACATTTTCTGTCACAGGGGTCGACTCATGAGTCGACTCATGCTTCAGGGGTCGACTCATGAGTCGACCTCTGTTGCAAAAATCAGAGAATGCGTTTCTGGAAATTTTTGGCTCAAATTAGCAGGGGTCGACTCATGAGTCGACTCATGCCTTGTGGGTCGACTCATGAGTCGACTCACAGGTCGTGCCAAGCCAGAAAACTAGTGTGCCAAGGAGAATTTTTGCGTGCCAATCAGCTCACAGTGCCATGAGTTGACTCATGAGTCGACTCATGCACTTCAAACCTTCATAACTTCAAAAATATAAGTCCAAACACAATGAAATCTTCACCAATAGATTTCAAATCATTTGTTCTACCAAATGGTACTATCAAATCAGGATTTTAGTGAAATTATGATTTTACCCTTGAAGAGCATAAGGACTTTTTCATTTTAAAATTATTTGTATCCCTTCAATCTGCTTTGTAATCATCAAAATCAATCTAGGAGCAACAATCTCCCCCTTTTTGATGATGATAAAACATTTGAACAAAAAAACATTTATGTGAATTACTAATTTCAAAAGAATGCATTATAGGTGTATATGCTTGAAAAGAGTATGATTCTTTTGGCATGTGATATAAATGGTCATATGCAAAAATAGTTTGTCCATTTTCATAAAGATTTGAAAAGAGTATTAGATCATTTTGAGTTTAAGATATATCAGAGCAAGAGAGAAAAATAAATTTTGCAATATATCAGAGCAAGAAAAATAATTTTTACAATATTATCAGAGAAGATTTTATAATGTATCAGAGAAAATTTTACACTGTATCAGAGCAAATTTTATAATGTATCAGAGCAAGTTAAAAGAAATTTTAGGGAGTATCAGAGTAAGTTAAATTTCTTAAGATGTATCAAGGTAAATTTTAAAAGATATATCAGAGCAAGTTTGAATTTTAAAATATATCAGAGCATATTTAAATTTTTAAGGTAAATCAGAGCATATGTAAAGAAGTAATTTAAAAGTTACATAATTGCATTGTACTTAGCATTGTACTTTAAATTCTTCAATTAATTTCTCATAATTTGTAATTTAAAAGTTACATAATTTGATGAGTTGCTTTTTGTTTAATTTCTCCCCCTTTTTCTTGCTTTTTGTTTAATTTCTCCTCCTTTTTCTTTCATAATTTAGGGTTTTGCTTTCTCCCCCTTTTTCTTGCTTTTTGTTTAATTTCTCCCCTTTTTTCTTTCATAATTTAGGGTTTTGCTTTTAATGAGTTGCTTGCTTTTTGTTTAATTGTTTACTTTCTCCCCCTTTTTGACATCATCAGACATGGTTAACTTTTCCTTTTTTTTTTCAGAAATATTCTTTAATTTCTCCCCTTTTAGAGTATATCACAGATGTTTGCTCCCCCTTAATATAGCAATTATCAATAGCAAACAACAACAAAGAGAAGACAATATTTCAACAAGGAGAATATATATAACCAAAATATGATCAATATCATTACAAAAGGTAGAAATATAGGTAAAAGGTGATTCCATTAATATCATAATTGTTTCAATACATAATTCTTAAAAATAAAATTCAACCAGCTAATTGTCAATACATGGCCCCAAGGTATAGATCCTAGAACAAGATACTAACACCTAGGATCTAGTAATGATCAAGATAAGTCAATGATCGGAGTCATCAGATATAGGGTGAGGAGATGATGGATCAGAAGTGCGTCCTCTACCCCGTCTGCCTCTGCCACGAGCAGGAGAGCGAGATGAACTGGGTGGCTGAGAACGCTGAGATGCTAAGGACTGAACAGAAAGGGTGAGTCTGATAGAATCAAGTACGTTCAGTGCTCTGGAAACAGATTGAAGTAGAGCAGTGAACTGAGTGATTGCATGCTCACTCGATCCTCGGATCTCTTTCCTCAGCAATTCATATCCACCTTCTAGTGCTCCTCTGAGCCTGCCAGCCTCTGCAGTGAGGTCTGTGACCTCAATAGTAGACTCTGTGGCTGGGGATGGGCCAAAGCAAGGACTTGCTCCTGCAAGTCAAGAACTCTGCCAGTCAATCTCCAGACTGTGTCTTCAAGTTGCTGTATCCTGATGGACTGATCTGAAATCATCTGAAATATAGTGGAGATGTGGGGAGTAATGGTCTAATCAGAAGAGGTAGCTCCAGGTGCAAAAGAAGTACTACTCCACTGGCTAGACAGCAAAGAAGCCACACGCTGAGATATATGCTCGATCTGATCGTCAGCCAGTCTGAACTCTGAATGAGGTGCTCTGCTCTCTGGCTGATACACTGGTGTGGGCATCCTAGTAAACTCTGAAGGACCAGCCTCAGTATCAAGAATGAACTGGGTATCTGGTGAAGCTGCCCTGAAGTCATGTACAGGAGAAGATGGACCTTCTTCTTCTACTCTGCCTTCAGTTCTATCCTCAGCTCTTATTTCAGCTCTATCCTCAGCTCTTTCTTCAGAGCCCTTGATCCAACCACCATCAGTCTTTGTAATTCCCATTCGGTGCAGGCTGTGTTGATTGAAAGTGTCCACATGTGAGAGTTTGGTAGGTGCCTCCCCCTCACAGCTAACTCCAAACCTCCTAAATACTCTAGTAAGGGCCATACCATAAGGCAAGTGTGCCTTGGATCTGTTCAAAGTTTCTCTCATGGCCTCTATCATAAGTGCAGGGAGGTTCAGGGGGGTCTGAGTGATGACATGAAACATGACACATACATCTCTGCTGGAAAGTAAGTCATGTCTACCACTCCTAGGAAAGAAGAGCTTTGAAACTATCTGATGCAGCACCCTCATCTCAATGGACAAAATCTTTGCTTCTAACTTGTTTAAACTTCCTGAATAAGTTTCTCCTAAGATAATTCTGATCCCCTCTTCTCTAATTGGGAGTTCCATATATGAGTATCCTTCACTAGGCAACTGAAGTATTTCTCCCAATATCCTAGAATCCAAGCAGATATCAATTCCCTTTACAGTTGAAGTCACTGACCCGTTTCCATAATGTAGATTCTGGAGAATTCTCTTACTAGGTCAACATAGGTGACTTCCTTAAGAGAGCAATAGAGTTTCCATCCTTGGTTTTTAATTTTATTTGCAAAAGTAAAACCTTCTTTCTCAAAGAACCAAAAATCTAAATTTTTCCCGGTTTCTACTTTTCTATCAGAAAGAGGATTCACACTGGGGCTTATGGAGGATTGAGAGGGACCTTGAGTAGGTACTGAAACTGGAGTGGGAGCAGTTGAAGACTGAGCATGCCTTTTCTTTCGGACAATTTTTTCAGGCTCACGGATTGATTTCCTTCTTTGGGGAAGCTTCATCTTTGGAGCCATATCTACTAAAGTAGCAGACAAGAAGACTTGAATTGAGTGGAGGAGGGATCACAAGAGAGTGACGAAGGATTTTGGTGGAGAAAAGAAATGAATTTTGGAAGTTCGGTAAAGTGTTAGGGCACGTTCCAACCGTGCCAAGCAAAGCGAGAAAGCACAGAAAATCCTTTTGAAGGAGGCGATTTTTGGTGGAGAGGAGGAGGGAGAATTGCCTCAAATTAATCCTTGGATTTGGAGCAAGAAGAGTTGGAGAAGACAGCTTTTGGAAGAAGAACGATGGGAAGATGAGTCATCTCACAAACAGTAACCCTTATAAAAATAATGAACCCGTTGAAAGTTGGTGGGATTTACAAGTTTGCCATTGAGTCGACTCATGGGGGTCGACTCATGAAGTTCAGAAAATCAGGAAAGAATGTGAATAAATTCCAGAAAAATTTGAAATTTTGAGTGAAGGAATTTTGCTCAATGATAAGTTTTTAGAATGATAAATTTGAGCTTTTGGGACCAAGATAGATGTTGAAACTTGAGCTCTAATCAATTCTTGAGAAATTTTAGGCAAATGGATCTAGAATTCCTAGATTTCTCCTAATTTCACAGAATCTATCCTCACTAAGGGCCTTTGTAAAGATATCAGCTAATTGATTCTCAGTGCAAACATATTCAAAAATTATATTTTTGTTTTGAACATGTTCTCTTATGAAATGATGTCTTATTTCAATATGTTTGGATCTTGAGTGTTGAATTGGATTTTTAGATAGATTTATGGCACTTGTGTTGTCACATCTTATTGGTGTTTCATTAAGTTTGATTTCAAAGTCTTCGAGTTGTTGCTTAATCCACAAGATTTGAGCACAACAACTTTCGGCTGCAATGTATTCGGCCTCAGCCGTAGACAGTGCCACCGAATTTTATTTCTTGCTAAACCATGAGATTAGGTTAACTCCAAGAAATTGGCAAGTTTCACTTGTGCTTTTTCTATCTAATTTACATCCAGCAAAATCAGCATCTGAATATCCTAATAAATTAATTTGTGAGTCCTTAGAGTACCATAACCTTAGAGTTTGAGTACCATTTAAGTATCTAAGGATTCTTTTAACAGCATTCAAATGAGATTCTTTAGGATTAGTTTGATATCTAGCACATAAGCAAACACTAAATATTATATCAGGCCTACTTGCAGTTAAATATAATAATGAGCCAATCATACCTCTATAGTATTTTAAGTCTACGCTTTTACCTTCATCATCCTTGTCAAGCTTACATGAGGGACTCATTGGTGTGCCAATTGGTTTGCAGTTCTCCATTCCAAATCTTTTGAGTAGTTTCTTGGTGTACTTGCTTTGGGTGATGGAGATTCCCTCTTTTGATTGTTTGATTTGGAGTTCGAGGAAGAAGGTGAGTTCTCCCATCATGCTCATCTCGAACTCCCCCTGCATAAGCTTAGCAAAGTCTCGACAAAGGGATTCATTAGTAGACCCAAAAATTATGTCATCAACATAAATTTGTACAATTAGCATATCATTTTGATTTTTTTTAATAAATAGGATTGTATCTACATTGCCTCTTGAAAAACTATTATTTAGTAGAAATTTGCTTAGCCTTTCATACCATGCTCTAGGTGCTTGTTTTAGACCATATAAAGCTTTATTTAATCTAAAGACATGATTAGGAAAAGCATGATTTTCAAATCCAGGGGGTTGTTCTACATATACTTCTTCAGAGATATATCCATTTAAAAATACACTTTTAATATCCATTTGAAATAACTTGAAATTCATAAAGCAAGCATATGCAAGTAGAAGTCTAATAGCTTCTAATCTAGCAACAGGTGCAAAGTTTCATCAAAATCAATTTCTTCTTCTTGATTATATCCCTTAGCAACCAGTCTTGCTTTATTTCTAATTATATTTCCATGCTCATCTAATTTGTTTCTAAAGACCCATTTTGTGCCAATTATTGAATAATCTTTAGGTCTTGATACTAAGGTCCAAACATTATTTCTTTCAAATTGATTAAGTTCCTCTTGCATAGCATTAATCCAGTTATGATCATTTTCAGCTTCTTCAAAAGTTTTAGGTTCAAGTTGAGATACAAAAGCACAATGATTAAGTACATCTCTAAGTGAAGAACGTGTTTTTACCCCATGCATAGGATCACCGATAATTAACTCCTTAGGGTGGTTGTGAACATACCTCCATTCCTTGGGTAGGTCATTTGTACCTTGAGGTTGTTCTTGAATTTCTTCACTTCTCTCATCTTGTTTATCTTCTTGATCCTTGTCTTCTGGAGTTGCTGAGTCTTTCAGAGTGATCTCCTTCATACCTTCTATTAGTGGCTCTGCATCATCAACACCCTCATTCTTTCTTGAAGGAAGATCGTTAGATTCATCAAAAACAACATGTATGGACTCCTCAACTACTAAAGTTCTTTTGTTGAAAACTCTAAATGCTTTACTAGTGGAGGAGTAACCTAAAAAGATTGCTTCATCTGATTTTGCATCAAATTTACCAAGTTTTTCTTTTCCATTATTTAATACAAAACATCGGCAACCAAAGACATGAAAATATGCAATATTTGGTTTTCTTCCTTTCCAAAGTTCATAGGGGGTTTTCTTTAAAAATTACCTAATTAAAGCACGATTTAAAATTAACATGCTGTGTTAATAGCTTCCCCCAAAAATATCTTGGAAGGTTGCTTTCACAAAGCATGGTACGGGCCATTTCTTCTAAGGTTCTGTTTTTCCTTTCAACTACCCCATTTTGTTGGGGTGTCCTAGGAGCAGAGAAGTTATGGCCAATTCCATTTTCATCACAAAAATTTTTAAAATCTTGATTTTCAAATTCAGTTCCATGATCACTTCTAATATTTTGAATTGAAAACCCTTTTTCATTAGAAACTTTTCGATGAAATTTAGTGAAAATATGAAAAGTTTCATTTTTATGAGCCAAAAAGAAAACCCAAGTAAAACGAGAATAATCATCTATAATTACAAAGCCATATCGTTTTCCTCCTAGACTGGTGGTTCTTGTTGGTCCAAATAAGTCCATATGTAAGAGCTCTAATGGTCTAGAAGTTGAAACAGTATTTTTGGATTTAAATGATACTCTAGTTTGTTTACCTAATTGGCATGCATCACAGATTCTATCCTTTTCAAAATTCAGTTTTGGCAAATCGAGAACTAAATCTTTCTTAATTAATTTTGAAAGAGAATGCATGCTGATATGTGCAAGTCTACGATGCCACAGCCAACTAGTCTCATTGATTTTAGCATTCAAGGATACTAGGCATTGCATGTCTAATTTGGCTAAGTCATTCAAATCTATCATATAAACATTGCCATGCCTATGTCCTATAAATTTAATGCCATCGTTAATAGGACTAGTCACAATGCAAACAGATGATTCAAAAACTACTTTATACCCTTTATCACAGAATTGACTAATGCTAAGTAAGTTATGCTTTAAACCTTTAACTAGTAAAATATTCTCAATGTATTTGGAGGGAGTGATACCAATGTTACCTATCCCGATGATCTTTCCTTTGCCATTATCTCCAAAGGTGACCATCCCTCCATCCTTAGCATCAAGCGTGATGAATTGTGATTCATCACCAGTCATGTGTCTCGAGCATCCACTGTCAAGATACCATTTTCTGTTTCCTTCTTGGGATGCTAGACACACCTGCAAGCAAAGGTCAAGTCTCTGTCTTAGGTACCCAAGCTTTCTTGGGTCCTTTTGGGTTAGTCAGAATGGTTCCTTTTGGAACCCATATTTTCTTTATAGTTGTATTGGTAGATTTAAGGCATGTGTATGATTTATGTCCTATTCTACCACATTTGAAACAAGTAATATTTGTAGACTTGTTACCTGAATAATTTACATAAATATCCTTCAGAAACTTTTATTTCTTCAGAGGTTTATAGCCAAGTCCAGCTTTATCATATATAGCTTTCTGATTTTCAAGGATCATATTTAGTTTGTTTGAACTTAAGGTGAACTTATCTATTATAGATTTCAGCTTGTTAATTTCATCCTTTAAGTTTTGATTTTTTTGACTCAAGGTGAGTTTTTCAATTGAAAGAATTTCAGCTTGTTTCACTAAGGACTGATTTTCTAATTTCAGTTCTTTGTTTTTCTTCTCTAGTTTCTTTAATTCATCAATTGAGTCATAGAATGCTTCATGCAATTCTTCAAATGTGAATTCACTAGTGGATTCAGAAGTTACCTCATTTTCATGTGCCATCAGACACAGATTGGCTTGTTCTGTTGAGATTTTCTCGTCGGAGCTTGAGTCATCACTCGCACTCCAAGTCGCCATCATTGCCTTCTTTTTGAACTTTTTGGGACCTTTTTTCAGTTGTGGACATTCGGATCTGAAATATCCCGGCTTCTTGCACTCGTAGCATGTAAGGGGTTGATCTTTCTCTTTTTCTTTGCTTTGTTTTCCTTTTGTGAATTTCTTTCTCATCCCCTGTTTCCTTTTTCTTAGAAACTTCTTAAATTTTCGGGTGATGAGTGCCATCTCTTCATCCTGTTCTTCATCTTCAGATTCATCCGTTTCATAATCAGGCGAAGTTGTGGATTTGAGGGCAATGATTCTTTTCTTTTTGACTTCATCCTCTTGATGTTGCTTCATGCTAAGTTCATGAGTCATCAAGGATCCAAGAAGCTCTTCTAGAGGTAGAGTGTTCAAGTCCTTTGCTTCTTGGATGGCAGTCACCTTGGCTTCCCAAGTTCTTGGCAGTGATCTGAGAATCTTCCTTACAAGTTCACTGTTAGTATAAGATTTGCCAAGACTCTTCAAACCATTAATTATATCAGTAAAACGAGTAAACATGACAGTTATGGACTCATCATGCTCTATTTTGAACAATTCATATTTATGTACAAGCATGTTTATTTTAGACTCTTTTACTTGATTTGTTCCCTCATGGGTTACTTCTAACCTATCCCATATTTCTTTAGCAGATGCACAAGTAGAAATGCGATTGAATTCACTAGCATCTAGTGCACAATAAAGAACATTCATGGCTTTGGCATTTAATTGTGCCAATTTCTTGTCAACCTCATCCCATTCTTTTTCGGGTTTGGTTGACTCCTCACCATCTATAATCTTAGTGGGTGTGTGAGGACCGTTCACTATGATACTCCACATATCATAGTCGAGTGCTTGTATGAATATCTTCATCCGAGCTTTCCAATAGGTGTAATTAGACCCATTGAAAAGTGGAGGTCGGTTTGTAGATTGCCCCTCGGCTAGAAAAGTACCGACATGGGTTGCCATAGATCTTTGGCTCTTTGATTGTTAGATCAAAGAAGGGCTAGAACACCGGCTCTGATACCACTTGTTGCCCAGCTATGCAACCCAAGAGGGGGGGTGAATTGGGTTTCTAAAAATTTAGACTTAATTTATAACATATGATGAACAAGACAAAGATTTTAATTCAATATTAATTACCTGAAGCAGAATTGCAAGGATATAATAAAGAAATAAGGTAAAGCGATAAAGCACACCACAAACACAAGGATTTATAGTGATTCGGTGCCAACCTTGCACCTACATCCACTCCCCAAGCTCCTACTTGAGAATTTCAATCCACTATGCTTGTATTCAACCTGAATACAAAACGTCGGAAACTCCGACACTAGCTATCCCAAGCTAGATCACTTATTTCCCGGGTACAAGTAAACCCAAAATACTCCGATTTCAGGTTCGGATCAACCTTTCCTTGTTTTGGAAATCCTCCAAAAACAAGAACAAAAACTCACAAAGAGTTAGAAAATTTTGAGCACAGATTAATACAATAACAGCTCCTTTAAATGAGCGAATATAACAATAAAAACTTTACTCAAATGAAGAACCCCTTTTCGGATTTTCTCAAGGTGGATGAACGCTTGAACGAATGCTTGAGAAGAGGTTGATTGTTGATTGAAGATCTCTTGAAAGCTTTGAAAGATCTCTAGATCAAGTTTGAACAATAGGCTTGAAAGATCCTCTTGAATGCTCTTGCTTTTCTCTTTCACAATCTCTCTTGTATATTGTGGATCCTCTCTCTTTTTCTTTTTGGATATTTCGTTGATCTCAGGCTTTTTCGTGCAGATTTCGGATCCTCTCTTCTTTTTTTCTCATTTTTGATTTCACGTTTAATCTGCTATTTAATCTGTAATTTCTTTCACCATTTAAAGCATTTTATGACATTAGAAGCAAGAGAAAATAATTTAGGCAGATAAAGAGCCGTTAGAGCAATTTTAGGAAGCATAAAAGGCAATTAAAACGGGCAAAAAAATAGCCGTTGCTGACATTTTCCATCGCAGGGGTCGACTCATGAGTCGACTCATGCTTCAGGGGTCGACTCATGAGTCGACCTCTGTTGCAAAAATCAGAGAATGCATTTCTGAAAATTCTTGGCTCAAATTAGCAGGGGTCGACTCATGAGTCGACTCATGCCTTGTGGGTCGACTCATGAGTCGACTCACAGGTCGTGCCAAGCCAGAAAACTAGCGTGCCAAGGAGAATTTTTGCGTGCCAATCAGCTCACAGTGCCATGAGTTGACTCATGAGTCGACTCATGCACTTCAAACCTTCATAACTTCAAAAATATAAGTCCAAACATAATGAAATCTTCACCAATAGATTTCAAATCATTTGTTCTACCAAATGGTACTATCAAATCAGGATTTTAGTGAAATTATGATTTTACCCTTGAAGAGCATAAGGACTTTTTCATTTTAAAATTATTTGTATCCCTTCAATCTGCTTTGTAATCATCAAAATCAATCTAGGAGCAACACTTTTGAAGAATTGCATGAAGTATTCTATGATTTAGTTGATGAATTAAAGAAACTAGGGATGAAAAATAAAGAGCTGAAATTGAAAAATCAATCCTTAGTGAAACAAGCTGAAAACTTTTCAATTGAAAAATCCACCTTGCTTCAAGAAAATCAAAGCTTAAAGAATGAAATTGCCAAGCTAAAACCAATAGTAGAAAAGTTCACCTTAAATTCAAACAAACTCAATATGATTCTTGATAATCAAAAAGCCGTATATGATAAGGCTGGACTTGGCTATAACCCCTTGAAGAAACAAAAATATCTAAAAAATATTTATGTAAACTCTTTAAGTAACAAGTCTACCAATATTACTTGTTTCAAATGTGGTAGAGTAGGACATAAGTCATACACTTGCTTCTTTGACAAATCTGCAAACTCAACTATAAAGAAAATATGGGTTCCAAAAGGAATCATTTTGACTAACCAAAAAGGACCCAAGAAAGCTTGGGTACCTAAAATAAAAACTTGACTATTGCTTGCAGGTGTGTCTAGCATCCCAAGGAGGAAACAGGAAATGGTATCTTGACAGTGGATGCTCGAGACACATGACTGGTGATGAATCACAATTCATCACGCTTGATGCTAAGGATGGAGGGATGGTCACCTTTGGAGACAATGGCAAAGGAAAGATCATCGAGATAGGTAATATTGGTATCACTCCCTCCAAATATATTGAAAATATTTTGTTAGTTAATGGTTTAAAGCATAACTTACTTAGCATTAGTCAATTTTGTGATAAAGGATATAAAGTTATTTTTGAATCATCTGTTTGCATTGTGACTAGTCCTATTAACGATGGCATTAAATTTTTTGGACATAGACATGGAAATATTTATATGGTAGATTTAAATGATTTAGCCAAAATAAACATGCAATGCCTAGTATCCTTGAATGCTAAAGTTAATGAGACTAGTTGGCTTTGGCATCGTAGACTTGCACACATTAGCATGCATTCTCTTTCAAAATTAATTAAGAAAGAATTAGTTCTTTGCTTGCCTAAACTGAATTTTGAAAAAGATAGAATTTGTGATGCATGCCAACTAGGTAAACAAACTCGAGTTTCATTTAAATCCAAAAATATTGTTTCAACTTCTAGACCTTTAGAGCTTTTGCATATGGACTTATTTGGACCAACTAGAACCACTAGTCTAGGAGGAAAATGATATAGTTTTGTAATTATAGATGATTACTCTCGTTTTACTTGGATTTTCTTTTTAGCACACAAAGATGAAACTTTTCATATTTTCACTAAATTTCACCGAAAAGTCACTAATGAAAAAGGATTTTCAATTCAAAATATTCGAAGTGATCATGGAACTGAATTTGAAAATCAAGACTTTGAAAACTTTTGTGATGAAAATGGAATTGGCCATAACTTCTCTGCTCCTAGGACACCCCAACAAAATGGGGTAGTTGAAAGGAAAAACAGAACCTTAGAAGAAATGGCCCGTACCATACATTTTAAATCGTGCTTTGATTAGACAAATTTTAAAGAAAACCCCCTATAAACTTTGGAAAGGAAGAAAACCAAATATTATATATTTTCATATTTTTGGTTGCCGATGTTTTGTATTAAATAATGGTAAAGAAAGACTTGGTAAATTTGATGCAAAATCAGATGAAGCAATCTTTCTAGGTTACTCCTCCACTAGTAAAGCTTTTAGAGTTTTTAACAAAAGAACTTTAGTAGTTGAGGAGTCCATACATGTTATTTTTGATGAATCTAACAATCTTCCTTCAAGGAAGAATGAGGGTGTTGATGATGCAGATCCTCTAATAGAAGGTATGAAGGAGATCACTCTGAAAGATTCAACAACACAAGAGGACGAGGAACAAGAAGACAAACATGATGAGAGAGGTGAAGAAATTCAAGAACAACCTCAAAGTACAAATGACCTACCCAAGGAATGGAGGTATGTTCACAATCACCCTAAGGAGTTGATTATTGGTGATCCTATGCATGGGGTAAAAACTCGTTCTTCACTTAGAGATGTATTTAATCATTGTGCTTTTGTATCTCATCTTGAACCAAAAACTATTGAAGAAGCTGAAAATGATCATAATTGGATTAATACAATGCAAGAGGAACTTAATCAATTTGAAAGAAATAATGTTTAGACTTTAGTATCAAGACCTAAAAACTATTCAATAATTGCACAAAATGGGTCTTTAGGAACAAATTAGATGAACATGGTAATGTAATTAGAAATAAAGCAAGATTGATTGCTAAAGGATATAATCAAGAAAAAGGAATTGATTTTGATGAGACCTTTGCACCTGTTGCTAGATTAGAAGCCATTAGACTTCTACTTGCATATGCTTGCTTTATGAAATTCAAATTATTTCAAATGGATGTCAAAAGTGCATTTTTAAATGGATATATTGCTGAAGAAGTCTATGTAGAACAACCTCCTGAATTTGAAAATCATGCTTTTCCTAATCATGTTTTTAAATTAAATAAAGTTTTATATGGATTAAAACAAGCACCTAGAGCTTGGTATGATAGGCTAAGCAAATTTTTACTAAATAATAGTTTTTCAAGAGGTAATGTAGATACAACCCTCTTTATTAAAAGAAATCAAAATGATATGTTAGTAATACAAATTTATGTTGATGACATAATTTTTGGGTCTACTAATGAATCTCTTTGTCAAGACTTTGCAAAGCTCATGCAGGGGGAGTTCGAGATGAGCATGATGGGAGAACTTACCTTCTTCCTCAGACTCCAAATCAAACAAACAAAAAAGGGAATCTCCATCACCCAAAGCAAGTACACCAAGGAACTACTCAAAAGATTTGGAATGGAGAACTCCAAACCAATTGGCACACCAATGAGCCCCTCATGTAAGCTTGACAAGGATGATGAAGGTAAATGTGTAGACTTAAAATACTATAGAGGTATGATTGGCTCTCTATTATATTTAACTGCAAGTAGGCCTGATATCATGTTTAGTGTTTGCTTGTGTGCTAGATATCAATCTAATCCTAAAGAATCTTATTTGAATGCTGTTAAAAGAATCCTTAGATACTTGAATGGTACTCAAACTCTGGGGTTATGGTACTCTAAGGACTCACTAATTGATTTATTAGGATATTCAGATGCTGATTTTGCTGGATGCAGATTAGATAGAAAAAGCACAAGTGGAACTTGCCAATTTCTTGGAGTTAACCTAATCTCCTGGTTTAGCAAGAAACAAAATTCGGTAGCACTGTCTACGGCTGAGGCCGAATACATTGCAGCTGGAAGTTGTTGTGCTCAAATCTTGTGGATTAAGCAACAACTCGAAGACTTTGGAATCAAACTTAATGAAACACCAATAAGATGTGACAACA
This sequence comes from Elaeis guineensis, assembly GCF_000442705.2. Classification (NCBI taxonomy): domain Eukaryota; kingdom Viridiplantae; phylum Streptophyta; class Magnoliopsida; order Arecales; family Arecaceae; genus Elaeis; species Elaeis guineensis. The sequence goes on along the minus strand of NC_025995.2, from coordinate 63,857,508 downwards.
CAAGTGTCATAAATCTATCTAAAAATCCAATTCAACACTCAAGGTCCAAACATATTGAAATTAGACATCATTTTATAAGAGAACATGTTCAAAACAAAAATATAATTCTTGAATATGTTTGCACTGAAAATCAATTAGCTGATATCTTTATAAAGGCCCTTAGTGAGGACAGATTCTGTGAAATTAGGAGAAATCTAGGAATTCTTGATCCATATGCCTAAATATTTCTCCAATTCCAAAGATTTGATGTCAAAAATTCTTTGAGCTCAATTTTCATCATCTCTCTTGGTTCTAAATGCTCAAGATTATCACTCTCACAACTTGTCACTGAGCAAAATTCTTTCTCCTAAAATTTTAAATTTTTCTAGAATTTATTCATATTTTTTCTGAATTTCTGAGTTTCATGAGTCGACCCCCTAGGGTCGACCCCTTGGCAAACTTGTAATTACTGCCAACTTCCCACGGGCTCTTTCTTTTTAATTGAAAGCCTGTTCATGAGCCGACTCATCTCTTCATCTTCCTCCTTCCAAGAACCGACATCCTCATCCTCATTCTCTCCAAAACCAAGGATCTAGCTCAAGATTGTTCTCCCTTCTCCTCTCCATCACAAATCACCGCCTGGGAAAGAAGATTTTCACGTCTTTCCCCTTTGATTGAAATGGTTGGAGCGTGCCCTAGCCTCCACCGTTCTTCTCAAAACCGCCTCTTCTCTCCGCCAAAATCCCTCTCCATCCTTTTGTAGCCCTTCTTCCACTCATTTACTTGATCCTCCAAGTCTCTCTGCCTGCTGCTGTGGTGAGAATGGCTCCGAAGATGAAGCTCCCTCAGAGAAGAAAGTCGGTCCGTGAGCTAGAAGAAAATATCCGCAGAAAAAGGCAAGCTGCTCAGTCCTCCACTGCTCCCACTCCGGCTTCTGTGTCAGCTCAAGGTCCCTCTCAGTCTTCCCTTAGCCCCAGTAAGATCCCTCTATCTGATAGGAAGGTTGAAATCGGAAAGAATGTAGATTTTAGATTCTTTAAAAAAGAGGGTTTCACCTTTGGAACAAAGATTAACAACCAAGTTGGGGTTTCTACTGCTCTCTTAAGGAAGTCACTTTTGTAGACCTAGTTAGAGAATTTTATCAGAATCTGCATTATGGGAATGAAACAGTGACTTCGACAGTTAAGGGAGTTGATATTTGCTTGGATCCTGTCATTTTGGAAGAAATACTTCATTTGCCCTGTGAGGGTTATTCTTACATGAAACTCCCTGTGAAGGAAGAGAGAATCAGTGTGATTTTAGGGGGAACCTACTCAGGAAGTTTGAATAAATTGAAAGCCAAAATTTTGTCTATTGAGATGAGGATCTTACATCAGTTAGTGACAAAGCTCTTCTTCCCTAGGAGTGGTAGGCATGATCTACTTTTTAGCAGAGATATTTATATTATGTTTCATGTGATCACTCAAACCCCCCTAAACCTCCCGTCATTAATGATTGAGGCCATGAGAGAGACACTGAACAGATCCAAGGCACATCTGCCTTTTGGTATGGCCCTTACACTAGTTTTCAGGAGGTTTGGAGTCAGTTTTGAGGGGGAGGCATCTGCTAAGCTTTCTCACGTAGACACAATCAACCAACATACTCTGCACCGCATGGAATTTACAAAAACTGATGGTGGTTGGATCAAGGGTTCTGAGGAGAGAGCTGAGGACAAAGTAGAAGACAGAGCTGAAGAAGAAGGTCCATCATCTCCTATCCATGACTTCAGGGCAGCATCTCCAGATATCCAGTTCATTCTAGACCCAGAGGCTGGCCCTTCAGAGTTCACCAGGAGGCACACACCAGTACATCAGCCAGAGAGCAGAGCACCTCCTTCAGAGTACAGATTGGCTGATGATCAGATCGAGCAGATATCTCAGCGTGTGGCTTCCTTGCTATCTCGACAGTGGAGCACTACTACATTTGCACCAGGGTCCACTTCATTAGATTCATCTGATCAGACCTTGATTTCTCATATCTCCACTGTGTTTCAGTTGATCTCAGATCAGTCTATTCGGATTCAGCAGCTAGAGGACACTGTTTGGAGACTGACTGGGAGAGTTCTTGACTTGCAGGGGCAAGTCCTAGCTTTGGCCCATCCTCAGCCACAGGAGTCCACTATTGAGGTCACAGACCTTACTGCAGAGGCTGGCAGGCTCAGAGGTGCATTGGAGGGTGGCTATGAGTTATTGAGGAGAGAGATCAGAGGCTCGAGTGAGCATGCATCTACTCAGTTCACTACTCTACTTCAGTCTGTTTCCAGAGCACTGAACGTTCTTGATTCCATCAGACTCACTCTTTCAGTCCAGTCCTTGGCCTCTCAACGTTCTCAGCCTCCTAGTTCATCTCGCTCACCTGCTCGTGCCAGAGGCAGACGGGGTAGAGGACGTTCTTCTGGTCGAGATCCATCATCTCCTCACCCTATATCTGATGACTCCGATCCTTCTAGTCATGATCTTTACTAGATCCTAGGTGTTAGTCTCTTGTTCTTTCTAGGATCTGTATTTTGGGGCCATGTAATGACATTAGCTAGCTGACTTTTATGTTATGAAATTTGTATTGAAACAACTATGTTTTTAATCATCTTTTACCTACATATCTACTTTTTGTAATGATGTCAATCATCTTTTTGGTTATATATATTCTCCTTGTTGAAATATCTTCTCTTTGTTGATGATTGCTGTTAATGATTGCTGTATTAAGGGGGAGCAAACATCAATGATTAGCACTAAAAGTATTAAAGAGAAAACATATTCAGAAAAAGAGGGGGAGTTAACAATGTTTGATGATGTCAAAAAGGGAGAGAAATTAAAGAAAAAGCAACCCATCAAAAGCAAAATTATAAATTATGAGAAATTAAAGAAAAAGAAACATATCAAAAGTAAAATTATTACATGACTTAAAAATACAATGAGTAAATTGCTAAGTACAATGCAAATGAGCAACCTTTAAAATTACTTCTTTAAATATGCTCTGATATGCTTTAAAATTCTTACTTGCTCTGATACATCTTAAATTTAACATGCTCTAATATACTTTACAAATTAACTCTTAGACATGCATTGGCACACTTAATTATTTTTGCTCTAATACTAAAACTAAATAATCAAATGAGAATGAGCAAATTTTCAAGATACAGCTTGCTCTGATAACAAAAATAAATTTTCTGCTCTAACACCGAAATCACATAATCCAATAAGCAAATTTTCAAATCTTCAAGCAAATGGACAAACTATTTATGCATATGACCATTTGTATCACATGCCAAAAGAATCAATATTCTTTTCAAGCATATGCACCTATAATGCATCCTTTTGAAATTCATGATTCACATAAATGCTTTTGTTCAAGTGTTTTGTCATCATCAAAAAGGAGGAGATTGTTGCTCCTAGATTGATTTTGATGGTTACAAAGCAGATTGAAGGGGTACCAATATTTTTTATTTGAAAAAGTCTTTGTGCTCTTCAGGGGCAAAATTGTAATTTTACCAAAACCCTAATTTAATAGTATCATTTGGTAGAACAAAAGATTTATGATCTATTGATGAAAATTTTATTATTTTTAGACTTGTATTTTTGAAGTTATGCATGTTTGAAATCCATGAGTCGACTCATGAGTCAGCTCATGGCACAATGAGCAGTTTGGCACGCTGAATTTGTGGCTTGGCACGGCCTGTGAGTCAACTCATGAGTCGACTCTCAAGGCATGAGTCGACTCATGAGTCGACTCCTGCAGTTTTAGGCCAAAATTTACAAAATCCTGTTTTCTGGTTGCTTCAACAGAGGTCGACTCATGAGTCGACCCCTGAGGCATGAGTCACTCATGAGTCGACCCCTGCGACGAGATTTTTCTGCAACGGCTAGTTTTTAATCCATTTTAAGTAATTTTAATGCTCATTTAATGTGGTCTAATAGCTCTTTTTCAGCCTAAAATATTTTTCTCTATTTCTTAAAGCTATAAAAGGATTCAAAGGTGGAAAACAAACAACAAGAAGAAAGAGAGAGTGCAAGAGATTAAAAAGAAAAAGAAGAGCATTCAAGAGAGCATTCAAGAGCATTCAAAAGAGAAAGGGTTTCTCAAGCCAACTTTTCAGCCCTAATCAAGAGCTCATTTAAAGCTTCCAAGAAGCCATCAATCCAAGCTCACCAACTCCTCAAGCGCTCAATCAATTCTCCATCCACTTTGAGGAAATCCAAAAAAAAGGGGCTTCTTCTCTTGAGTAAAGTGTATTTAAAGTTATATTCGCTCATTAAAGGGGCTTTTCTTGTACTTATTTATGCTATAAATTATTTTACTCATTTTGAGTGATTGTTTTTATTTTGGAGGGGTTCCAAAACAAGGGAAGGTTGATCCGAACCTAGAATCGGAGTGTATTGGGTTGGCTTGTACCCGGGAAACAAGTGGACTAGCTTGGGATAGCTAGTGTCGGAGTTTCTGATGTTTGTATTCGGGTTGAATACAAGTTTAGTGGATTGAAATTCTCAAGTAGGAGCTTGGGGAGTGGATGTAGGTGCAAGGTTGGCACCGAACCACTATAAATCCTTGTGTTTGTGGTGTGCATAATTGCCTCTCTTTAACTCTTCATTATTTTCTTGTATTCTTGCTTTAGGTAATTAATCTTGAACTAAAGTCATTCTCCTCATTCATTTAGCTATTGACAAACATCTTTCATAAGTCATTAGTTAAGCTTAAAATTTTTAGAAACCTAATTCACCCCCCCTCTTGGGTTGCATAGCTGGGCAACAACAAGGATGGGGAGAAGCTAAGATGCGTCGGTTAAAATCAAATGGCCCACCTGAAGCAAAAATTCAGTGTAGGGGTAAAATGATAATTTTAAAATTTTTTAAAATTATGATTTTATAGCGAAAAAATATTAATTAATCTAATTAATTAACATGAATTTATCCTACACTAGGATCTAAATATGATATATAGCATACATGTATTTAAATTTAAAATTTAAATTCAAACAGTAAACACTTTACTGTAATGTGTTCAGAACACAATACCTTTGTGCGGGTAGTAGATCACCGTAATCTGATCACCGTCGAAAGAGTCTGATTGCCGTGATGCAGCCACACAGTATGTCTGACCTCTGCGGATTGTCCATACGAAGCTTCCGGTCTGATCGACTCCTCACGAGTGCTAGCTCGTTGTAGAGCCCTTTTGACGGTCGATGCTGATCGAACTCCTTCGATCGATGTCTGTCGATTCTTCGGATGCTCTGATTCGTCAACAGATATGCTTGAGAGGATGTTGAAGATCTTTTCGAGATTTTGTGGGCTCACGAGACTCGTAGCTCACTTTCTAACTTCCCGAACCCCAGGCTAAAAATCTAAGGAACTCATCGAAAATCTTGCACCCACTTTTCTTTCTTTTCTTTCTTTTTCTCTTGGAAGGATACGGACTTTCTTCTCATGCACAAGACTTCTCACGCCCCAAAATTTTTTTCCAAAAATCTTCTTCCTACATGCCCCACTCATCTCCTCCTTTTATAAAAACGTCAAACATCTTATCCAAAAGAAAGGATAAAGATGAGTAATTACACATTTGAATTCAAATCAAATTTGAATTCAAATGGATACCAACTCATCCCTTATCCACTAAAGGCGTGAGGCATGGCTTAAATTGTGCATGGAGTGATTTCATGAGAAACCTTTTCTCATGTAATAAATAGGGCGTAAAAAAAGAGATAAGGTGCAAAGATTGATTGTCCATTCAAATTCAAACTTTATTTTGAATTTGAATGGCCAACCAATCATCCTTATCCATTCAAATGGCACATTAAAGTGGGGCGTGGAGAGGGCTTGGTGTGAGGAAAAAATTCATGAGAAGTTCCTTCTCATGAATCCAAATGGGTGCAATGGAAGTGAGGTGGCGCATGGAGATTGGGTCAAGGTGGTTTAATTATTTAAACCAACCTAATTGAACCAAATAAGTTAGGTCCAATTAGACTAATTTAAATCCAACTAAATTAGGCTTAATTAGGCTCAATAAAATCCTAATCAAATCAGAAATTGATTAAGCCCAACTCCTAATCAAATCAGGGACCAAACCATCTCGACGATTAGGTCAACTCTTAACCTAATCGGATCAAACCCAACTGAATCCAATTCGATTGGACTTGATCCAAAAATAATTACTCAATCAAATTAAGTTAATTAGTGATAAAATCACTAATAAAATCTCTCATAAATATTGAGTCCAAATCCGATGGATAATCGGGCATCAGAATTCATCGATATGTAATCCTGATCGAAGAGTCCCAAACCAGTGGGACTCTTGACCCCGATACCCAAAATATGTGAGACTCATGATCAGAGAATCCTAATTCTCGATCACAGAGTCTCAGACACGTAGAACTCATAGTCTATAAAAATTAGGACTCTTCATCAGCCATCAGATCAGATAGGAACCTCTAATGTGTGTGACCCTGCAGGTTCGAACCTAAGTCGGTAGCACAGGAACCAATTCCTGTACTAATCGAAGTGACCATCTAGCAATGGTACCCGACATTTGGATAGGTCAAAGAGTCACAGTCGCAATACTCAGAACCTACATGAATATGGTTACTGTATAATTCATCCTTTTGACCCCTGTGTTTAGGATGACTCAGAGTTAAACTGTCAACCCTGATCAGATCATCCGAATCGTGCTCAACTCAAACAGTCTTGTGACTCCTCACAAGGACTACCCTGGCCAAGATTTTACTAAATTGAAACACGACTGTACACAGCTCCTAAACTGGAGTGGTCAATCCCATCTTGACACACGTACCGACAAGTCAAGTACTTGACTACACCCAGCAGCTTTCCGTCACTGAATTAAAAATTCAGGTAGTCCAGTGCCTAAGTGCAGTGAGTTGCTTGCAAGTCACCGTGATGGTCTCAGGTCGGAGGGATATTTATACCCATATTCCATCAGAGCAAATCTTGACAGCAGAAATAGCTCCGGAGTTGGTCACGTTCAGTGTAGATGTACGCTTACATCTCACCTATATGTCATACCAGTATCTCCACACTCATTGGTTAAGAGGACAACCAACCTATATGGTACACAACGACCTATACTTGATAAACGTTGTCATCCTTGGTAACAACGTATCATTTGATCGTGAACAGATTTAAGGACTAAACAACAAATCCTCTTTTATCGAGTCTAAATAGTCCTAAGGACTTCACCACAACATAGGAGTTTATTAGAAGATGAAATATTTTATGATAAAAAATATCAAAATAATTTTTATTAATTCATAATTTATGTACAAATACAAAAATGAGCACAACCGTCAACAGGCTAACGATTGACTTTGGGACACTATTCCCAATAATCTCCCACTTGGCCTAAAGCCAATCGGTGCAGTATCTAATACCCATCTTTGACTTGTAGTTGTTGAACTCCTTCACCGCAATGGCTTTAGTGAATGGGTCAGCCAGGTTCTCCTTCCCATCGATCTTTTGAAGATCGACGTCATCTCGATCCATAATTTTTCGGATGAGATGGTAGCGACGCAGAATATGCTTCGTCCGCTGGTGTGCCTTTGGTTCCTTCACCTGAGCAATGGCTCCAGAGCTATCACAGTAGAGCAAAACTGGACCAACAAGGGAGGGTGCTACTCCAAGCTCGGAGATGAATTTCCTCAGCCACACCACTTTTTTGACAGCATCTGATGCAGTGACATACTCCACCTCGCAAACTGAATCAGCCACTGTGTGCTGCTTGAAACTTTTTCAGCAGATAGCCCCACCATTAAGGGTAAAAATAAATCCCGACATACTTTTGTTGTCATCATGATCATACTGGAAGCTAGAGTCTGTAAACCCTATAAATCTCAAGTCTGATTCACCATAAACAAGCCACTGGTCCTTAGTATTTCTTAAATACTTTAGGATGGTTTTAACAACCTTCCAGTGATTCTCTCCTGGATCAGATTGGTATCTACTCACTATCTCTAGTGAGTATGCCACATCTGGTCGTGTACATGTCATGGCGTACATGATAGATCCCACTGTCGAAGAATATGGAATCCTACCCATACGCTCTCTCTCTTGAGGTGTTGTCGGACAATCTCTCTTCGAAAGAAAAAATCCATGGCCTATCGAAAGATAGCTTTTCTTAAAATTTTCCATGCTGAACCTCTTCAGCATAGTATCAATATATGTGGACTGAGATAAACCAAGCAACCTTTTAGATCTATCCCTATAGATCCTCATCCCTAGGATATAGGAAGCTTCACCCAGATCCTTCATGGAGAACTGTGACGACAGCCAAATCTTTATTCCCTGTAATGCAGGGACATCATTCTCGATTAAGAGAATGTCATCTACATACAATACAAGAAATACTACTACTGGACCATTAGCCCACTTATAAATACAGGGCTCTTCTCCGTTCTTAATGAAGCCATACGTCTTGATCATCTTATCAAAACGTATGTTCCAACTCCGTGATGCCTGCTTAAGTCCATAAATGGACCTCTGTAGCCTGCACATCTTAGACTCATCTATGGATGTGAATCCTTCAGGTTGTATCATATACACCTCTTCATCCAGCTCTCCATTTAAGAAAGCTGTCTTCACATCCATCTGTCAGATTTCATAGTCCAGATGGGCAGCTATCGCAAGCATAATTCGAATAGATTTGAGCATTGCCACAGAAGAAAATGTCTCGTCATAGTCTATACCATAACGTTGACGATATCCCTTGGCAACCAGACGGGCTTTATAGGTTTTCACCTTTCCGTCTGCGCCTCTCTTCCTCTTGAAGACCCACTTACACCCTATGGGTTTTACTCCTTCGGGTGGGTCAACCAATGTCCACACATCGTTGACCTTCATGGACTCCATTTCGGATTTCATGGCCTCTAGCCATTTCTCAGAGTCGGATCTCTGCATTGCATCCATGTAGGTGATCGGATCCTCATCATTTTCATCAAGTTCGATAGGATCATCATCTTGGACCAAGAAATCATAGTATCTGTCCGGTTGACGTGGTACTCTACCAGATCGCCTTAAGGGTGCTTGAACAATAGGCTCCGGATCTGATCTAACCAAATCCGATTCAGGTTCAGCAACTTGTGTCAATTTTTTCATCTGCCGAACTTCGTCAAGTTCGACCTTAGAGGCAAAGTCCCTTCACCAAGGAACTCCTTTTCTAAAAAGATTGCCTTAAGGCTGACAAATACTTTTTGCTCATCAGCTAAGTAGAAGTAATACCCTTTGGTTTCTTTTGGGTACCCTATAAAATTACACTTGTCAGACCTAGGTCCTAGCTTGTCCGTAATTAAACTTTTAACATAAGCCGGACACCCCCAAACCCTAAGGTGCGAGAGTACTGGCTTACGTCCTATCCATATCTCATATGGTGTTTTGGTTACAGACTTACTTGGAACTCTATTTAAAAGGTAACAAGCCGATTTGAGTGCATATCCCCAGAGGAAGATCGGCAGACCAGCAAATCTCATCATGGATCGAACCATGTCCAACAAGGTCCGATTTCTCCTTTCAAATACACTATTATGTTGTGGTGTTCCAGGAGGAGTCTACTGAGAGAGAATCTCATTCTCCTCAAGATATGTCAGAAAATCATTGGAAAGGTATTCACCTCCTCGATCAGATCGAAGAGTTTTAATACACTTCCCAGTTTATTTTTCTATCTCATTTCGGAATAGTTTGAACATTTCAAACGACTCCGATTTATGCTTCATTAAATAGACATACCCATACCTCGATAGATCGTCTGTGAAGGTTATGAAATAGAAATATCCACCTCTTACACTTGAGCTCATGGATCCACATACATCAGAATGTACCAGACCCAAGAGTTTACTGGCTCGCTCACCTTTTTCAGTAAAAGGTGATTTGGTCATTTTATCAAGAAGACAGGACTCACAGGTTGGAAGTGATTCACAATCACCTACTTCAAGAATTTCTTCTTGAGCCAATCTGTTTATCCTGTTCTTATTGATATGACCTAGCCTACAGTGCCAAAGGTAGACTTCTGATACATTATCTATTCTAGGGCGTTTACCGGAGGTTTGAACCACATTAACAGATTGTGATAGAAAGTAAATTCTATTATTAAGTTGTCCAACAAACATTGTAACACCATTCAAAATGATATTGCAAATATTTTTTTTTATTAAAAATTGATAACCGTTCATGGCCAAAAGGCCTACAGAAATAATATTTAATAAAAAGCTTGGACAATAGTGACATTCACTCAGAATTACGTTTCGAGAATTGATTACAAGGTTCATAATTCTTAATGCTAGAACTGAAACTTTGCTTCCATCTCCAATGTTCAGGAATCTCTCGCCTTCATCAAATCTCCTACTGACCTGCAGACCCTACATCGAATTGCAAATATGATAAGGGCTTCCGGTATCCAATACCCAGGCAGTAGTATCACAAATGGAAAAGTTGCAAGGTGTTATCATATAAGTACCTTGCTTCTTCTTCGACCTGTTCGGATCCAGGGAGGCAATGTATAGAGGACAGTTCTCTTCCAGTGCCCCTGCTTTTTGCAAAAGAAGCACTCCGCCTGGCTCTGGTCGGGCTTGCGCTTCTTGGTCTGATCCTGTGCAGACGTCCCAGCATGCAGCTGCACCTTCTTATTCTTCTTCTTCTTGTTCTTCTTCTTCCCTTTCTTAAAGAGTCGACGATCAGAAGAAGACCCTCCCACAACATTCACCGACTCCTTATGGAGCTGGTGATCCTTCTCAAAGTTCTGCAGCAACCCCAACAAGCCGTGGTAGTTCACTACAGGCTTTGTCATCCGAAAATGAGTAAGGAAGGGGAGGAAGGACTTGGGCAATGAATTAAGGATCGCATCCTTACCGAGCTGCTCATGCAAGGGAAAGCCCAATTTACTTAGGCGCTCAATCATTTCGATCATGTACAGTACATGATCAGTGACTGAGGCTCCATCCCTCATCCGAGCATTGAAAATGGCACAACTAGTTTTGTGCCTTTCAACGTCGTCAGGCGTGCCAAAGGAGTCGTTCAATATTTGAAGCATCTCTTGTGGCTGGGCGTTCTCGAACCTGTGGCTGAACTCATCATTCATTGCCGCCAGCATAATGCACTGAACGATGGTGCGGTCGTTGAACCACTTCTGATAAGTATCTCAGACCGTCCCTCTAACGTTCGGGGCTGGCTCCTCAGGTGCCAGACCCGTTACTACATAAAGGATCCGCTCATGCTCAAGGATGATTTTTAATTTTCGATATCAGCTATCGAAATTAGGTCTCATGAGCTTGTCATTATCTAATAATGATCGAAGGGACAGGGTAGTGGCTATAGCTGCATAAAGAAAAATCAGACCTCTATTAGTACATAAATTATAAATACTAAAGACTTGGACTTTAGTCTAAAGTTTCTCCCAGTATTTTTATGAACTGGTAGCCTCAACCTCCAATTCGAGGAATTACTTTAATTTCTTAGTAGGTACTAGAATCCACACAGACTACACACGAGCCCAACTTTGGTTGGTCAACCCATGTGCATCTATGGGTAGGTTCATAACCAGTTGTTTCTCTAAACAATTTCTAGTAATTGATTTTGCCCCAGAACCTAATCAGTAGGCTTTGGCATCCACTGAAAAGATCTAGTTAGGTCCAACCATTAACATAATTTGATTTGGTGAATCGGATCAATAAATGATCAAGCCTGACTTTGGCCAGCCAACCTGACCACCATCAGAAAGACTCAAACCAAATTATCATATTATGAATGATAATTCTATTAGTCAATAAGCACCAGGCCTTTCGGCCTCCAATGATTATTAAACTAATGGACTCATTATCACTCACTTAATGGGAGGCTATGACTTAGTTATCAATATAACTTAATCATTTTTAGAGACCTAATAATTTTTTTGAGGATTTTATTAAAAGATAGATGAGAAAAAAATATCCAGCCAATTTCAATCCTCCCACTGACTTCACCAAGTCAGATTAAAAAAGATTTAATTAAAGCTGGCATTAGGAGCACCTAAATCAGTCAAACTGATTTACCTAATGACATGGGTGAGTCCTAATCACCAAGTGATCTAATCAAAATCTAATTCACCATGTTAGCCAGGTAAGTGAGATCAGTGGTGGGGATAAGCCATTAACTCGTCAGAGATCAAATCACTGCGAGTAGCTCCTGCTTAAAAACCACTAGTCAAACTGCCAAACTTACCTTAGATACCAACCGGTTCATTAGTTTTAATTTGATCAACTTAGTAAATAGGGTTCCACCGCATAGCCATGAATTAAGTCCATCTTGGTCTAGTTAAAGACACGGACCCATTCAACTACAACTATTGGAGTTGAGTCTAAAGTATCCTTGACCTAATCTAATTCAACTTTTGATTAGATTTGACCAATTACTCTAATTTAGTCTATTTCTTTAAGCTAACCTTAGGTCTAACCCAATTATGGACTTAATCCATCTAATCTATTGACCCACAAGTTTATGCAATTGTCTTAGGTCTTAATTTACAATTCTAGACCTACTAGACAACACTTAATTCTTTTAATTAAGTATTTGGACTGATGGGTCAGGATTTGGTATTTCGAAAATAATTTTCAAATTTTGAAAAATTTTATTTTCTATTCACCAAATATGTTGACTCATTTCACAAATAGATCAGTATATTTCATAAATAACAATCCTATTGCTAATTACATAACAGAAAATAACTCAATCAAAATAAATCATGAATATTCTTTTAGATCTAATCTAACACATTCATGATAAATTTCATAATTGAACCTTTACAATTAATTCATTTCACTGCTTCATCTGCATGGGATATAATTACAGCGGCACCCCTACCGCCATAGGAGACCCCATCGAATGGGAGGAGAGGACCTTTAAACCCTGCTTTTCTCCTATGACCTAACGGTCATGGCAACCAACCCAATTCGATTACTTGCTACTTGGATCAAGTATATCTAAATATACCAATTTCAAAATTTAAATTTTAAATTTTAAATTTCAAATTTTAAATTTTGAATTTCAAATTTCAAATTTCAAAATTTTGAATTTCAAATTTTGAATTTCAAATTTTGAATTTTAAATTTGAAATTTTAACCAAATTTTAAATTTTGAATTTTAAAATTTTAAATTTTGAATTTCAAATTTTAAATTTTAAAATTTGAATTTCAAATTTTGAATTTCAAATTTTTGAATTTTGAATTTCGAACAACTTTCAAAATTTAAATTTTAAATTTTAAATTTTAAATTTAAACTTTTAGATTACTACTTAATCTATGCATGCAAATATATATATCATATCTAAGAACCCGCTCTGATACCATTTGAAGCGAAAATTCAGTGCAGGGGTAAAATGGTAATTTTAAAATTTTTCAAAATTATGATTTTACAGTGGAAAAATATTAATTAATCTAATTAATTAACATAAATTTATCCTACACTAAGATCTAAATATGATATATAGCATGCATGCATTTAAATTTGAAATTTAAATTCGAACAATAAAATACTTTACTGTAATGTGTTCAGAACATAATACCTTTATGCGGGTAGTAGATCGCCGCAATCTGATCACCGTCGGGAGAGTCTGATCATCGTGATATAGCCACACAGTGTGTCTGGCCTCTACGGATCATCCACACGAAGCTCCTGGTCTGATCGACTCCTCACGAGTGCTAGCTCGTTGTAGAGCCCTTTTGACGGTCGATGCTGATCGAACTCCTTCGATCAATGTCTGTCAATTCTTCAGATGCTTCGATTCATCAACAAACATGTTTGAGAGGATGTTGAAGATCTCTCTGAGATTTTGTGGGCTCACGAGACTCGTAGCTCACTTTCTCAATTTTCGAACCCCAGGCTAAAACTCTAGGAAACTCACCAGAAACCTTGCACCCACTTTTCTTTCTTTTCTTTCTTTTTCTCTTGGAAGGATATGGACTTCCTTCTCACGCACAAGACTTCTCACACCCCAAAATTTTTCTCCAAAAATCTTCTTCCTACACGCCCCACTCATCTCCTTCTTTTATAACAACGTCAAACGTCTTATCCAAAAGAAAGGATAAAGATGAGTAATTACACATTTGAATTCAAATCAAATTTGAATTCAAATGGACACCAACTCATCCCTTATCCACTAAAGGTGTGAGGCATGGCTTAAATTATGCATAGAGTAATTTCATGAGAAACCTTTTCTCATGTAATAAATGGAGCGTAAAAAAAGGGATAAGGTGCAAAGATTGATTGCCCATTCAAATTCAAACTTTATTTTGAATTTGAATGGCCAACCAATAATCCTTATCCATTCAAATGGCACATTAAAGTGGGGCATGGAGAGGGCTTGGCATGAGGAAAAAATTCATGAGAAGTTCCTTCTCATGAATCCAAATGGGTGCAATGGAAGTGAGGTGGCGCATGGAGATTGGGTCAAGGTGGTTTAATTATTTAAACCAACCTAATTGAACTAAATAAGTTAGGTCCAATTAGACTAATTTAAATCCAACTAAATTAGACTTAATTAGGCTCAATAAAATCTTAATCAAATCAAAAATTGATTAAGCCCAACCCCTGATCAAATCAGGGACCAAACCATCTCGACGATTAGGTCAACTCTTAACCTAATCGGGTCAAACCCAACTGAATCCAATTCGATTGGACTTGATCCAAAAATAATTACTCAATCAAATTGAGTTAATTAGTGATTAAATCACTAATAAAATCTCTCATAAATATTGAGTCCAAATTCGATGGGTAATCGGACATCAGAATTCATTGATATGTAACCCTGATCGAAGAGTCCCAAACTAGTGGGACTCTTGATCTCGGTACCCAAAATGTGTGAGACTCATGATCAGAGAATTTTGATTCTCAATCACAGAGTCTCAGACATGTAGGACTCATAGTCCACGAGAATTAGGACTCTTCATCAGCCATCAGATTAGATAGGAATCTCTAATGTGTGTGACCCCGCAGGTTCGAACCTAAGCCGGTAGCACAGAAACCAATTCCTATACTAATCGAAGTGACCATCTAGCAATGGTACCCAATGTCTGGATAGGTCGAAGAATCACAGTCGCAACACTCAGAATCTACATGAATATGGTTACTGTATAATTCATCCTTTTGATCCCTGTGTTTAGGATGACTCAGGGTTAAACTGTCAACCCTGATCAGATCATCTGAATCGTGCTCAACTCAAACAGTCCTGTGACTCCTCACAAGGACTACCCTGGCCAAGATTTTACTAAATTGAAATACGACTGTACACAGCTCCTAAACTGGAGTGGTCAATCCCATCTTGACACACGCACCGACAAGTCAAGTACTTGACTACACCCAGCAGCCTTTCGTCACTGAATTAAAAATTCAGGTAGTCCAGTGCCTAAGTGCAGTGAGTTGCTTGCAAGTCACTGTAGCGGTCTCAGGTCGGAGGGATATTTATACCCATATTCCATCGGAGTAAATTTTGACAGCAGAAATAGCTCTGGAGTTGGTCACGTTCAGTGCAGATGTACGCTTACATCTCACCTGTATGCCATACCAGTGTCTCCACACTCATTGGTTAAGAGGACAACCAACCTATATGGCACACAACGACCTATGCTTGATAAACGTTGTCATCCTTGGTAACAACGTATCATTTGGTCGCGAACAGATTTAAGGACTAAACGATAAATCCTCCTTTGTCGAGTCTAAATAGTCCTAAGGACTTCACCACAACATAGGAGTTCATTAGAAGATGAAATATTTTATGATGAAAAATATCAAAATAATTTTTATTAATTCATAATTCATGTATAAATATAAAAATGAGCACAACCGTCAACAGACTGACGATTGGCTTTGGGACACTATTTCCAACACCACCTTCCTTTATCATCAAAATTCAAACACCTGCCCATGTGTCAAGCCCAATCCTATTAGCCTATCAAGCCCAATCTAATTGGTTTGTCAATCCCAATCTAATTGTTTTGTGTCTAACTAACTTAGATTGGCTTATTAGGGCCATACAAACTTTTGATTGGTTCAGACTAAAAGGCATGTACCTAAGTAGGCTTAATTGATACTAATTTTATCTAATTGCATGAGTTATTTGTATCTAGAAATGACCATAGGTTGGGTATCCACAAAATTTGTCTACCCATATTTGAATCCATTTAAAATCCTACTACCCAAACATGTCCCAAATCCGATTAAAAATTTATCCAAAATTCCCAATCCCATTCCATCAAAAAATAATAAATCGATCAGATATCCAAACCTACTCAATTAATCTTTAATTGGATGAGTTATTCGAGTTAGATCGAGTACCTGACCCAAAATATCAAGTAAAAATTAATAATACATTGATCAGATGGGTTCTCTTGCTTCATGATAAAGGTAGAGGTTAGATATTCTTGAGGTTTGGCATTCAAGTCCTCTCATCCATCTATTATGTGTGTGTGTGTGTGTGTATTATAATTGGGTTCAGATGGTGGTTTCCTGAGGATGCAAATCTTAAACCCATCCCAAGTTCTAATGGGATTTAACTTTAAATCATAAATCCTATAGGGTTTTACTAAACAAGTCTTATTAGGGTTTAGGATGGGTTGGAATGATCCGACAACCATTCCTATGTATGACTATGACTACTCACTTAAGAAAATTATTAGCAAGGCAATGACTCCATTTAGGCTAGGTTGTGATTCAAGACTTTGACCCTAGCTAAAGTAATCAAATTACTATCATAGTTATTATTATGATAATCTAAGAATAATTTAGTATTAAACATTTTTTCATATTTTCTAAATCAAAATGATTTTTAATAGTGACATATAGTATCATTATTACTATGGTATAAAATAAATTTTACTAGTTTAGGATACTGAGAAATTTATTAGGTACATAAGTCCTATTATTGACACTATAGTAACATTATCTGTTGGAACATAACTTAAAGAAAATTTTGAGGTGATTTAAACAACTAAATAAACTAACAAACTTTATTATAGAAAAAATTATAAAACTTATAGAATAATAAAAAATAAAAATGATCAAATCTGAAAGCATGTTGAACATTATCCTAAGATGTATTTCCATTCCTCGTGCAAAAATATCTAAAAAAATTATCCCAAGATATGATTGGGATCCTCCATCTGTGAGCACAATCGTTAAGAAGGTTGATGAAAACTCTTTGAGCATTCAGAAAAAGAAGAAAAAATATTGCAGTAGAAAAAAAAATTAGAAAGAAGAAAAAGAGATGGCTCTTAGATGGCTTATTGGATTAGATCTCAAAGGATCCTTTTTGTAGCTAACCAATATGATCATTTGTGACCATTGAAATTTTTATTGATCTATTAAGATCTTTAATAAAAAGTCTAATCGTCAAAATCTTTAATACAGAGTCTAACGGTCATAAAATAAAAATAAGATTAAATATATATGACTATTGATAATTAGGAGCCCAACGATCAGAAATTAAAATCATGATTAAAATATTTAAATAGTAAAACATTAACATGCTTGGAGGAGAATCTAAGAAAATTTTGAGTTTTTCATTTTGGATGCTCTCCAACAATCTTCTACCAAACTTAATTTTTTTAAAAAATTATAAAATAAAATAATATAAATTTTTGGATGCTTATACTATGCAATGAGTAAGATGATTGAACTTTATTTAGTATGAATAATTTTCATCTGAAGAAAACAGAGTGAACCAAATCTTAAACTATATTTCTTTGATCAAAACTTCAACTACTACATATATAGTATAGAGTTTCTTCATCGCTAGTCTGTGCATTAGTGACCTGCATATGTATCTTGATTTTTCATGAGAGTTACAAGAAATAGTCCAAATCTTATATCTGCTACCATATATGAATACTCTCATATAGATGAGCCCTTTAAGGATGTGTGTAGAGTCATATTTCATAAAAAATATCATCTCGAATCTCATTCAAAGTTAAACACTTCCTAACCACTACATAGGAGTACTAATCACTATAGGGATACATGGGTTCTATGACTCCTATATTAAATAAATCACATGTGCTTCTAACCAACCAATTAGCTTGTTATTATCATATTGAATCACCTTCGAGGGATCTCTTATCATAAAGATTGGGTTTTGACTATTGAAAGATTCATTATAGACAAAGCCCCATCTCTCTCAATGATTCTAAGATCTTAGTCCTATTTAAACTTTTTGTAGTACAGACTAACAAAGAAGATCTTCCCCCCACAATTTCTAATGAACTTATGTCCTGTAAATGTTCAACCATATCATCAGAGTAAAAGAAATCGAAGATATTTCTTTATCATAGAATGCTATTCATCATTTCTTAAAATATAAGATTTCAATGAAAAAATAATATATGCATTAAAACTCTATCATGTCCCTTTTATGTAACAAATCATTCATATTGATTTGTGTAGATATATCAACATATATATTAATCATATGTATTAATAAATATTAACATATTTATTAGGCAAAGCCCAATTATTTATATTTCAAAAGAATTTTTCTTGTAATCCTGCATGTTGATGGTTGCATTATCTTTGTTGTTAAAATGGTTATATCATCTATTTTTCTTAATTGAGGCTAACGATGAATTACTGGCTAACATATATATTATATTACCTAGTTATTTTTTAGGAACTAATGGTCAAGTCTTTCCTTAACTGGCCACTGTTAAAGCACTACTACTAGAACTATTTACTTTAGTTGATAACCACTGACCTGTTACCAGAAATGAATCAGATTGTCAAACCATTTCTTGTTTGCCATTAAAAATGTATGACAAGTGATTGTTGCCACGTTACTAAGCTTGAGTTGACAAGGAGCATTTATGATATGAAGAAATGGAAGGTAATGAAATAATTTTATCAATTCATTGTCCATAAAATTTATTTTTAGACATGTCAGTATTTGTTAGGCTGCTATAAAGATTTAGTTTTGAAGATATTATTTTAATATGATCAGCATAAAGTTATCAATTAATTATTATTTTCATTAAAAGAGGCCATTATAATGAAATAGCAGACAAACGATATCAGCGATTTATACGGCGCTTCAAAAGGCAACTATTATATGCAAGCAAATAGTCTAGTCAAGGGATTGCACATATGGTAACAGGCTGCATATGTAGTTAATCTTTTTAACTATTTAAAATAAAAAAATAATATTAATAACAATAATATTAATGATTCTTTCGGAAATAAGAATAGTATTAATAACAAATAATGACTAACAAATAGTGCTTAACATAAATATCTATTAGCAGTTACATTGCACCAACAATGCACCACAGTAACAAGTGCATGTCTAATGGGGGTGGCAAACGGATTGGGTTATAAATTGGTCGGATCAAAAAATATTCAACTCATATCTGCTCTATTTATTAAATAGGTCAAAAATTTAAATCTGAATCTAATCTATTTTTTAAATAGATAATCCAATTCGATCCGTTAAACCTGTTTATTAAATAATATAAATTAGGTGAAACGGATTAAATAAGTTAAACAAGTTAAATAGATCAAATTAAATGGATCAGGAACAGATTAAACAGATTTTAAACAGATTCAACGGGTCTTAAATGAGTTAAATAGATTAAACAGATCGGATTAAATGGAGCAGAAATAAGTTAAATAGGTTAAATGAATTATCTGACTCAACCCAACCTAAATATTAAACGGATTAAACGGATCAGATATCTAAAATCCATATCCGATCCAATTATTAAACTGGTTAAACGAATCGACTCGTTTATGATCCGAATCCGTTTAGTCTAAATCCAAATCTGTTTATGATGGATCAAACACAGATCAGATTGACGAATCGGATCATATTTTTTCGATCTTAATGTCTAAATTCATTAAAAAAAATATATAAATGAACAGTATATCAAACATGCATGTGATGTGACGAAAGTGCAAATATCTGATATCCATTAGTTATTGAATTCTTGCTTGTTTCTAATATATTTCAAGTATAGTACCGATGTCTCTCATATTTCAGGGAGAAATGAGCAATGGTACACTATAGATTGCCAAAACTATATCAATCTTGAAACAGGGAAACTTCATTAAATTTACCTTAAGGACAGTCAGCCACAAATGATGGACTCATCAGGTAAACTATATATAAGCAATAACTATTTCACAGACCCAATTCAGTACCTCTGTGCCTACAATCATTTGTCATGTCCCGAATCAGGCATTCTCATTTAAATTCAAATAGCCAGAGCCTCAGTGCCCCACCAATATACAGCCATAATAATCTCGTATAAAGAAGAGAGACACCTAGTATGACCAAATTAACTTCCCTGATCTACCATAACTTAAAATATGGACCAATATGCCAAATTAGTCATTATGGCACACTAAATAAAACTATTCAAGCATGCATGAATCAATCATTGTAGATTTATTATCAACTAAAAGCATTAAGATTCATGAAAACCCAAAAGAACAAGATATCAGCAAATTAGTTTGGCTTGCCCTTGTCTGACCAATTTAACCTCTGAAAATTGGTTTGATAGTCGATTTAATTGATTGCCTCAGAAGGGAAGAGCAAGGCACCAACAAGGGTCTTGAAGTCGAAGCATTAGCCACTTTTACCTAGTTGTCTTCTTCGGCATAAAGCTAATATCGTGGCCTTGTGGAGGTGCATTTATTGTGCCTCATCAATCATTCTAGGTCAGCCCAATAAACAGTGGGTTGCAGGTTTACAGTCCTTTTAATAACTCGAACCCAGACCCTATAGGAAGACATGCCTAAATCATGGACCTGAACAAACTTCTAAATGTTGCCATCCGATCCTACTAAGAAATCGGCCCTAATAATATATATATATGATATGCATATAATGAATATGGCTGATCAAAAATTAATGCAAAGGAAATAACTAAACGGATCTGTTCATGCAGCTGAACTATTGAGATCAGACAGTCTAGTGTTAAAAAATAAGAACTCAAACCATAAAATACTCAAAGCTAAGCTCAAGATAAAGACGACACCACAATAAATTGTTTGCAAACCAGACAATTACGCCTTAGGTTGTTGGAACATAACTTTAGGAAAAGAAAATTTCTGAGATAATTTAAATAACTAAATAGATTAACAAACTTCATTATAGAAAAAATAATAAAATACTTACAGAATAATAAAAAATAAAAATGATCAAATCCGATGGCGTGTTGGATATTGTCCTAAGATGTATTCATATTTCTCATACAGGAATATTCAAAAAAAAATTCTCAAGATACGATTGAGATCCGCCACCTGTGAGAATGACCGTAGAAGAGCTTGATGAAGACTGTTTTAGTATCCATCTAGAAAAAGAAAAAAAATATATTATAGTAGAAAAAAAAGCTTAGAAAAAAAAAGAGAAGGTTTTTGGATAACTTATTGAATTAGATCTCAAATTGCTTTTTTATAGCCAACCAATATGATCATTTATAACTGTTTGTGACTGTTGAGATTTTTATTGACCTATTACTTAGATCTTTAACGAGGAGCTCAACAGTCAAAATCCTATTTAGAAAAATTTTGAATTTTTCATTTTAGATTCCCTCCAACATTATCTAACCATAAGTAAATCATGACTATTCATGTTATAAAGGATAAATTTTATTATATTTATCATAGTTATATTATAATGGCTATTTCATAGTATTTGCCGCTTGTTAAAATAAAATACAAGAGCTCAAAAGTTAGAATAATATAAATAATAATAATATAAGTAATCTCAAATTAGTTATTATGCTCTGCTATAGATAAACTAATTAAAAGCATAACTATATTATAATAAGAAGCACATAGTAAGTCCTTATTATAGTAATAGATATCATGATGTTACATCTACTGATATCATAATATCAAGTTATTTTATAATGATAAAATTACCATGTTAATTATTGAAAAATAATCCAACTATAGTATAATATAATATCATTTATCATTTTGTTCATTATAATTGTGAATTTTAAAATTATAATCGGTGCACATAATATAACAATACATATAAATGTTTTATCAAACATGTTATAGTATTACAAAACTAAAACAAATGTTATTGTTTAAAAGCATCTAAAGCTACAGACGTTATCATTCAACACTAATGAAATTCGAGGAGCAGGGACACTACATATGACATTGGGATCAAAGCTACACAAGGCATTATGCTCATACCAAGAAAGCCAACTTGACCATATATGTCATTTCCTATCATCAAGTCATGCAAAGGTCTCATTTTAATGCTAATAGAAATTTACCACAAATATCACCATCAATATTTGAATTGCCTTCAATTTTGCTTGTAGAACTAGCATTGAATTGGATTTGGGTATTGTAAATATTATATTTTTTAATATCCATATTCGTTTACCAATATGTTCATATCTGTATTTTTTTTTTTTTTGAAACAGATAACCTACACAATCCTAATGTGTATGCATTCAACAAGATCAAAAAATAAAATATGATGAATGCGTAAAAAAGTTTAGGATGAGTTCGTCCATAGGGTACTATTAGAATGTTCTGCAACAAAGGTAGTCATCCAGACTATAGTGATGTTTGCTTCTCGATATACATGTCTGGAATCGAAAGAGATACACCGGATTGCTAACCTTTAGAGTTGTCAATTTGGGTTGGATCCATCGGATTGGCCCATCCCGTCATGTAAATAAGATGAGTTGGGTTCATATTTCAGCAACCCATTTAAAAGCGGATCAAATAACCCGTCTCATTTGGGTTGGCGAGTCGGGACGGACTGGCCCACCTATTTTATTTAGTAAAAAAAAATATTACAAAATCCCATTAAAGCCTTGACCCTTGTGCCCTGTCCAGTTATCCACCTATTTTGTTTAGTAAAAAAAATTACCAACCTCCAGAGATCGTGGAGGGGATGTGGAGAGGAGAGAGAAGGGTTAACAATTTTTTTTGTGGAGGGAGGGAATTTTGATGGATTGACCTGTTTAATCCGCAACCCATGACGGATCAGATCGGGTTAAAGTTTTTCTAACGCACTAGTTACACGGATCAGCCCATCCCGTCCCATTTAGAGGCGGATCGGGGTGGATTGGGATGGATCGATTCGTCTTGATAGCTCTACTAATTTTCAATTATCAATAAGTATAAGATGATTGTTTGCATGTCAAGTCCCTCTCAAAATCCGACCAATCATATTGGAGGAGTCTCCGTTGAGGAGAACGGGACCAGCTCCTAAAATGATCTTTGCATATTTGAGGCCTTATCACGCTCCTTTGGTCTCTACACCAAGAATGGTGCTATCAACCAAAGGAAAACCGCTGATCGCAACAAAATCCGAACCAGGCCTCATCAAAGAACAGATAAGATACATATTTTAAATACATAACAAAATTAGTATCCATGCTTAGATAGATATGGGTATGAATCAAATATTAAGCAAATCCATAATTATAAGGACCATATTGTTTTTAAATATTAAGTTGCGTATTCTTCCAAACTAGCTCAACTGTTTAGTGGAATTCAGTGTTAAAAACTAAATAAACAGTATATTCATAAAAGGATGGGAATGAAATCTATTATTAAAATCACAAATGATATGTTATAACAACATAATGTTTTAATATGTAAATATTACATTTGCAGAGAGACCAAGTTGACCAAGAAATTGGATCATCCCCCAAATCATATTGGTATTAAAATATTAAATACTACAAGATATTCGAAATGGCCATCTTCTTCATAAAATGAACAAGTTACAAATAGATACTATAAATATGTAAAAAGAAGCAAACTCACCGTATCAGGATGTTGTCACGGTGTTTGAGGTGATGGGCCCTGGATCCCCGGTACCAGCTATTGGATTTTCCTTCAAATAATTAATTATTAAAATATCCAACATAAAGAAATTACAAAAGCATGATATAAGTGCAGAAAAGAAGAATCAAACGCATTGTTACGGTGTTTAAGGTGATAAGCTTTTAAGTTATCTGTTGCGGCCAAAGACTCATAACTTAGATAGATTAATCTCTACTCTAATATACATGAGATATTATTTACTTGGGCCTCTATTACTATGTCATAGGATTTCATAGTTTTATCCTTCAAAAGACATCTCACGAGGAAGAGAACGCCAAACTTATGAGAGGTGTACCACAATTCATCGGAGGCACATCGATTCTTTTTTTTAGCATCAATGTTGCAGTCAAAGACTCGTGGCTCAAGCGGATCGATTTTTGCTCCCACATAAATGAAGTATTGTGTTCTTTGACCTCTGGCCACTATAGCACCGGACCTTATGATTTTGTCATTCAAAAAACATCTCACGAGAGTGAGAAGATTTCATCCCATATATATCAGAATCTCCCTTGACTCACAACCTATTAGAATAAGATTTAAAGAAATCCTGATATAATTAAGAACTAAATAAAACTATATTATAGAAAAATTATAAAGGACTTCCAAAACATTAAGACATAAAATTAATCAAATCTGGAAGCATGCGAGGCACTATCCTTAAGCGTATTTCCATCCTTCGTGCAAAAAATTCCAAAAATACCACCCCAATATATAATCGGTATCCTCCATCTGTGAGCATGATAATGGAGAAGGTTGATGAAGACTCTTTCAAAAATTAAGAAGATAAAAAGAAAAAAAATATTGTAATTGAGGAGAGAATATCGTTGGAGAAAGAAAATTAGAAGGCTCTTAAATAGCTATATGGATTAGTCTCAATAGGATCTTTTTATAGCTAATCAATATAACTATTTATGACCATTTATGATTATTTGAATTTTTATTAATCCATTAAGATCTTTAATAAGGAGCCCAATGATTAAAACCTTTAATATAAAGTTCAGTGATCATAAAATAAAAATGAGATTAAATATACATGTCCATTGGTAATTAGAAGTTCAATAGTCAGAAATTAAAATTATGACAATAAAAAGATTAAATTTAAATGATAAAATAAAAAAAAAGATTAAAATGCTTGAAAGAGAATTTTTAGAAAAATTTTGAAAATTTCTTTTTAGATTCTCTCCAACAATCCTCCGCAAAATCTAAAATTTTTCAAAAAATTATAAAATAAAATAATATAAATTTTTGAGTACTTATACTATGCAATGGGTAAGGTGACTTAACCTTAGTTAGTGTGAATAGTTTCCATCTGAAGGAAACAGAGTAAATAAATCTTAAACTACATTCTTTTGACCCAGACTTCGACTACCACAAATATAGTATAGAGTTTTTTTATTGCTAGTCTGTGTATTAGTAATCCTGCACATATATCTTGATTTTCTATAAGAATTACTAGAGATAGTCCAATCTCATATTCACGGCTATATGGATACTCTTATATAAATGAGCTCCTCAAGGAATGTGTAGAGTGTCATCTCATGAAAAATACCATCTTGGATTTCATTCAGAACTACAGAACTTTTTAACTACTAGATAGAAACACTAATCACCATAGAAATGGAATAGAGTCTAAGACTCTTACATCAAATAAACTACATATGTACTCTCTGACCAATCAATTAGCTTGTTATTACCACAATGAACCTTCTTCAAGAGATCTCCTATCATAGAGGTTGGGCTCCTACTATTGGAAAGTCCTTATGGGCAAAGCCCCATCCCCCTCGATAACTCTAGGACCTTACCTATTTAAATCTTTTGTAAGAAAAAATCTTCTTCCTACAATTTCTGAGGTATACTAGAACTTATAGTATTGACAAAGTTCATTAATAACTTCATTTTTTTAGTCTCAAGATAAAAAAGAATACAAGGATATCAAAGAAAAGCACCTTCCTGTAATGCATCAGTTACTAGACATAACTAAAAAGACAACAAATATTATGCTGCAGAAATCCTGATTTAGCCTACTAAAAATGGATGCATTGATGCAAAATAGGGAGGTAATAATTCATTCCCATTAATCTCAGAACACAAGCAGGTTCAGTTATGGAAATCAAATACAAAATATACATCATTTACATGTGGCCAAGTCCTACTTATCCAGATCCATGTGTCCCTGATTCATAATCACATACATTTTACTTGTGATAGACACAATACTGAAGGTGCCAGTAAATTATAGGAATGAGCTTTATTTTTGGATAGATACTTCTTTCATATCCAATGACCCTTAATAACTTGTGACTCTCTTACCCTCAACAACATCAATTCACTCATGCATCTCTCATGCAGATGCAATAAACAACAGCTAATCTGAATTTCCACCTAATGTCTTTGACTCAGTGCTCATTATGATGAGCATTCCATGAAAAAGTGTAATTAAACAAGTAATTATCCAGATGCATTCGTGGAAAGGATTTGTGCTTTATTGAATGCACCGCCATTTTTCTGTTATCTTATTAATCCCTTTAGGGTGAAAACTCACAGAATTGGCATTCATAATCATAAATTATATAAAGAACATTATGGGAATTAAAAGTTCGGAAAATATAGACAATAACAAGAGAGATGTGGTGAAATGCAGAAAAGATGAGTTTGCATGTTTGTCAGGTTGAAGGATCTTTAGAAGTATGGACCAATTCTATGATTTAACCAATGAGCAACAGTTGACTCATACCAAGGGATATGGAAAAATTTTCAGTACATTTTTTACTTAGTTGTCTATTTTATTTGCTTCAGGCTTATGCTTGCTAGTATGAACAACTTCAAGCCATCCTAATGCCTTCTAATAGTACCAAAAATAGGATGAGGAATGTGGTACTCATGCGAACAACATTGTGGTAGAAGTTCTAGGAAAGCTGTAGTTCCTTTGTGTTTTATAATTTTGCCTCCTTCCTATATCAGCTATTTATGCAGAGGGTTCTATAATTAGTGGGTTTCTTGGTGAATAAGGATATATAAAGCCAAAAAAAAAAAATTTGAACAGTCGGGACAAGGCTTGATGGTTGTTTGTATTTTTTTTCTTTTGGAACCCTCTTCTGAGCTTGTCAAACAATTGAAACCACTTTGATTTTAGATTCTCAAAGCAAAAAGTATTTAAAAGATTCAAAATCAATTTACTTCTTCAAACTATTATCTTTTCATCAATGTCCTATAATTCAAACCAAAAACTTAGCAGCTAGTTCTACTGCAATCAATTCCCAATCACAAGGCAGATGCGGAACAGAGGCATTCCTAGAAGCAAGAATGTCAAGCATCTAACATGCAAAAATTAAATAAATCATAGAAATTGTCATCTCTTTTGCTGAAACTCTGTTTTCATAGGTAGCTGGGTCATGGTTGGATTTAAAAAATGAAACAATATGATTAGCTTTTTAGAGAGTATATAGGAATATCAATAAGAAATCAAACATAAAAACTGTTAGAACTCAGAAGGTAGGTACCAGAGGGATGGTATCAAGGAAGCTTGGAGGGTCCCGACCAAAAAATAATATTGCTGATAAGAAGATATTCATGTAATGTTAAAAGGTGTTCATATGTGCCTTGGTCTCCACAAGAATTAGTGTTCATCGGTGCATCAATCTTCCTCATGGATGAATAAGATTTTACGAGACTATGGACATACATTACTCTGTGTAAGTGATCAAATGGGCATTCAACTCACACAATAATGAGGTCTTATTTCTAAGACATTCCATTATATGCATTATAGACCAGCTTAAAATGGAGGGCAACAGAAACCGATCTGATATTGCTTATTTGTACAATATATATAATTTTTCAAACACACCAGGGAGACTGACTACATGTAATGATGAATCCTCCAACTTTAACTTGTAATTTAGAAGGCAAATACTTCTAGTTTATGGCTGACAGCAAATCATATATTAGTCAGAAACTGTTATATATAAATAAAGGGATGTGAATAAGTATCAATCGAACTACTAAAATATACATCTATAATGTTCTAAATAAATAAAGATACAAAATGAATATGACTAATATCCATATTTGTTAAACCATCTACAACTATAAATTAGACAAGGAATACCTATATTTCTTTAAACATAACATATATTAATCGAATATTGGAGCATTCCAATGAGCTAGATGTATCAAAATTATGCCTTAGGTTGTTAGAATAGGATTTAAAGAAATCCTGATATAATTTAGAACTAAATAAAACATATTATAGAAAAATTATAAGGGACTTCTAGAACATCAAGACATAAAATTAATCAAACCTAAAAATATGCGATGCATTATCATAAGGCTATTGTGTTCTTCGTGCAAGAAACCCTAGAAACATCATCCCAAGGTACGATCGATATTCTTCGCTTACGAATATGACCGTAGAAGAGGTTAATGAAGACTCTTTCAGCATCAAAAAAGATGAAGAGACAGAAATATTATAATTGAGGAGAGGAATCATTGGAGAAAGAAAATTGAAGGCTTTTAGATAGCTATATGGGTTAGATCAATAAGACTTTTTATAGCTAACTAATATGACCGTTTACGATTGTTTGAATTTTTATTGATCCATGAAGATCTTTAATAAGAAGTCCAATAGTCAGAATCTTTCATACAGAGTCCAACAGTCATAAAATAAAAATAGATTAAATATATATGATTGTTGGTAATTAGAAGCCTAAAGAACAAAAATTAAAATCATGATAATAAAAAAATAAAATATTTAAATGATAAATTAAAAAAATAAGATTAAAATATTTGGAAGAGAATTTTAAAAAAAAATTAATTTTTTTTAAATTTTTTTTCAACACAATCAATATGATGTCCTCCCTCCTACGCTGCAATATTATCCATCCTGCACCTATACCAAATTGACCCAAGACAAAGGTTAAAAGTAGAAAGTGGAAAATCTTTGATTTATTTGTTATTTTTTCTCGGATGGATTTTTGATTGGGTGAGTTATGTTGTGTTGTTTTTCAGGCACATCGGCATTTATTCTATAGCCGGCTTGCCGGTCCAATTCCCCGAGCAATCTTCTCTTCTCGAGTGATGATTGCATATGTGGCAAGAACCATGCTATTTGCCGTCCATGCTTTATATGCCCCTTTTGAAACAATGCCCATTTTTCAGAATAGGTTTCTTGATCTTTGCCAACAACACGAAGCATGAGAAAACTGCGTTATTTCTTAGAGACAATTATCTAGATTTTAGCTAAAACAGAAATTTGTAGTAATTAGGACAAAGTACACATAAAACTAATTAATGGTGGGATTTTTCAGGTTCAGTAATTCAAGGGAGATCCAATTCCTCTTTTTTTTCCTTTAAAAAAAATAATGTCTTGTCTCAGTTGCTCTCATTCCCATTGCTGCATTCCACAATAGCCTGGTTCTGACACTCGTTATAGCATGGGCTTCCAAGCCTCAAAGTACCTTGTCTTCACCTGAATGTTGTACCACTTTGCATGCTTTCTGAAGCAATCAAGTATAGCGACTCTCTGACGTAGGATAACTGCAAAGCGTGGCAAAATCATAATGCTAATTTATCTTCCAAAAGTCTTTCATATTAGGAACTCATTTGTTCTCTATCCTCCACAACTGTACTATTTGAAAAATAATAGTAATAAAGAGGTTTGGATTTCTGTCATGACCCTAACAAGCTTCTTGTTATGTTATTCTAGATTTAGAAGTGGATTCTAAATTCCAAAATCTATATTTTTGACCTGGGATCAAGTAATTTATTTTTGGTTATTTAGGTGTACATTTTAATTGAGCTGTCTAGGCTTATGAATTTGGTGGGTTGATTGCTTAGAGTTTGAAGGAGCAGCTGTGTAGTGGCTTCTACTTGCTGAACTAGCATGTGATAGAGCAGCTCTTCTTGTTGCTCAAGCTCTGGAAGTATTTGATTGAATTCCAAAGATCTTCAAGGAAATCTCAAATTCCTAATAAAGTGAAATGTGTCATTTATTATTGTTGGCTTGTGATCAATCTAATTCCATATTCATTATAATGCTTGAAAATCCTGAACCACCTTGTAGCAGAACACATATAACATCAAAGGCAAAGCCGACTATGATGCTCTACATCAAGCTCGGATCAATCTCGATTCATTTATGACCTTACTCATCATATTTACTCATGGGACAATAAAGCTGAACTGAGTTGAGTAGAAGACTCTTTGTGAATGTACATGAGCTAATCTTCACATGTTTCTGGATATATTTATAATCAACTTGGAAATTATTGATACATTGTTGAGTTATAAGATCATCCTATCTTGTGTTAGAGGAGAGCAATCTTCCCTACAAGACAGGCAAATAACGTTGTAGTTGATCCAAAGAGATAATCCCATACCAAGTTAAGTTTATTCAAATATGTTATAGTTTTATAGTGCTATTATCTTCATTCAATATGTAGACTGTATAGCTTATCACTCTTTGATTCTAGCATTACTTGTTAGAAACTTATTTTATATTATAGTACTATTATCACTTCTTGATTTAGCATTTGAACTTATTTGTATTATAGTATTATTATCACTCCTTCACTCTAGCATTATCTGCTATAGACTTATCTTGTATAGCAAAGTCTTATACTATATAAAGTCTACATAAACCTAATAAATCTATACAGTATTTTTCTATTCAGACACTCTAATTCTATATGGTATCAGAGCATAGCTCTCATAAGGCCCTTCCTTCACTTCAACTTATCATGGTAGAAAAAATATAAGAAAGCACTACCACCACAATACTTGTTACCCTCGAAATGACCTTGTCACTATCAATGTCATTGCACAGCTGTCGCTCAAACTAAGCTCTTCAAATTTTCCATCAGGAAAAGCTTGACTTCATTCACTATTAGTGGGCTATGATTTATTTGGGTATATTGATGGATGCTATCCTGTTTGTCGTTGACTATTACTCGGAACAATGCTCTCGTATCCAAGCTAGTATGTACATGCTAGGTAAGACAAAATCAACTCCTACTCAATCCCATCTTTGCATATGTATTAGAAATTGCTCTTCCTTTGATTGCTTCAACTTCTACCTTATGACAAGCCTGGACAAGTTAGCTCGTCTCTATGCTAGCAAGTCTAGATCATGAATCATGAACTTAAAGGATAAAATCTCTAAAATAACTCATGGTTCTAGATCTATCTCAAAGAATTTATAGATTGTGGATGAACTAGCTATTATCAATGCCTCTATTGATGATGATGATCTGATAATTTATACACTTAATGGCCTTGGCTCTAAGTTTAAGAAAATCTTTGTAGTAATTAATGCTTGAGAATTAGGCATATCATTTGAAGAGCTCCATGATAAGCTTATAGAATATGAGAACTATCTCACTTTGTGGGAGTCCAATGGGACTGATTTGTCCATATCTACGGCACACTCCCTGAGCATCTCTAGCAATTTCAAAGGTTCCACTCATATCTCTGGTAATTTCAAAGATGGCAATAATAGCAACTTCTCTCGTGGTAGAAATAACTTTGGTTATCGGTTCTAAATTTCCTCTCAATGGGGTTAAACCTCTTCTTTTATCTTTAATATCTCCAACATTGAAGGCATTTGTTCCTAGCCATCAAATCATTGATAATATCATGATACATGAAGAAATCATACACTCTTTAGAGCATGCTCCGATTTCTAAAGCCTTAATGACTATCAAATGGATATGAAAAAGGCATTTGATAGAGTGAATTAGATGCTTGCAATAGCTATTTTGAAGCATTTTAAGTTTCATCCTACTTTTACTAATTGAGTCAAAACATGCATGCGACACCATTCATGTGCTCTATCCATGGCTCTCCTTTATCTTGGTTCAATCCAATTGGAGCCCTACATCAAGGATGCCTATTATCCCCTTTCTTATTTAGAATATATTCTGACATGCCATCTAGACTATTGCAACTTGCAATCCAATATAATGTGCTGAGAGTGTATTAGCCAGCTTGGCTTCGTTGATGATAGTTTGCTAATGGCCAAAGCATATGTTAGAGACATCATATTTCTCAAAGTTTTGATTGATCGCTACTATGCTCTCTTGGGTCAATCTATCAATCTTCATAAGTCATACCTTGAATTCAACCCTCCACTCCATCAAGGACTTCAAATACCCAGAAAGAATGGGTTTTGGCAGATCTCCCATCTGTTGGGATGATGTAGAGGAAAGAAAACTGATGGGCCCAGAGATTGTTCAGCGAATAGTTGAAAAGATCCAATTAATTAGAGAACACCTTCAGATAGTTCAGAATAGATAGAAAAGTTATGCAGATAATAGGAGATGAGAATTAGAATTTCAGATTGGAGATCATGTATTTTTGAGAGTATCTCCCTCTATAGGGGTAATGCGATTTGGAGTTCTTGATATGTGGGCCCTTTTGAGATTTTAGAAAAAATTATAGCTATAGCCTATAAATTGGCACTTCCACCCTCGTTAGCAGGAGTTCATGACATATTTTATGTTTCTATATTAAGAAAGTACATTCTAGATGCAAGCCATATGGTAGAGTTGGCATCTTTACAGCTTAGAGAAGACATATCTTATGATGAGTAGTCTGTACATATTGTTGACAAGAAAGAACAAGTTTTGAGGAGCACGATTCACTATGTCAAGATTTAGTGGAGTAATCATACTGAATGTGAGGCTACTTAGGAGTTGAAGGATGAGATGAAGGAGAAATGTCCAAAACTTTTTTCAATTAAGATACATTAAATTTTGAGGATGAAATTTTTTTCAGGAGGGGAGAATATGATACCCAATCCAAAATATAGCTTGCATCTTAAAGCCTGGACCCATAAAAAAAAATCAAAATAATCCAGCACGTGCAACCACAAAAAAAGATCAAAATAATCTAGCACATGTGTTGCACATGCTGGAATAACATGGAACCAGGGAAATATATGGAAGAACTCCCATAGTTCTTCTTCGATCAAAAGACCAAATCCACTAAGAAATAGAGATATAATCGAACTCTAAATTTTCCCTAATAGAGATCTATTGAAAGGCCTTAATCCCTTAGTTTCCCCTCACAAAAAATCACCATCCAATCATTATTTTTCTTCCCTATTTTTGTCCTATTTATCGATAGAAAAATCTCGCTTTGGCTATCGAAAATCAGATTAATCCCCTTCAAAAATCAAGTAAATATCTTTAATCAACTTTCTCTCAAATTCTATAGAATTTAAGCTTAGATTTTTGTTGATTTTGCTGCTAAAATCTCTTGGAAAATTTGATTCGAATCCCCTATTCCTTTTCCCTGTTTGTTCATGATTTTTTGTTGCCAGTTGCCATTGCTGATCGCCAGACCAGGGTCGTCGATCATCATCATGGCCTGTCCCGTCGGCCACGAGCATCATCGGTTAGGAAAAGGGCCTCCAAAACAAGGGGAAGAAGATCCCCTGTTCTGTGAAAGGACAGGAGGAAGAAGAGGATGCAGATCCTCTCTTCTGTGAAAATAAAAAAGAAAGAAAAAAGAGAAAAAAAAGAAGGGAGAGAATTTCTCTCTCTTCCCTCTCTCTTCTCTCTTGGCTTGCATTCTCCACTTTCCCTCTCTAGCTACTCTCTAGCCTTTCTCTTATTTCTCTTGTGGATCTTTCTCTCCCTTCTCAAGTCTTTTTTCTCTCTAGATAGTAGTTGATCCTAAAGCCTCTCTCTCTCATGAGTCATAGTATTTTCGATACAGGAGCTTTGATCTATGACCATCAGGTGGCTTGATGCGTAGTCGTTGATAGCACCAAAAATAACTCTACTCACTACATAGGTAGGATGAGTCGAGATCGTATCCTCAGGGACCTTAGGCTAAGTTGAGATTGCAAAATAAAAGAAAGAAGCGTTGTTTTTGATTTAGAAAATAAATTATCTTGAAATTAATGTAATAAGAAAATAAAGAGCTCGAGAGTTTTGAATTAATTTTGTACTAGCAGAGTTGTATCTCTTTTTTTTTAATTAAATTGATGCGATTAATCTTAGAAAAAATACCTATCTTTCCTCAGCACGCTCCGTACCCGTAGATCACGATGCGTCTCTAGAAAGTACTAGGTAAACAACTCTTCTTTCCTCGGCACGCCCCGTATCCGTAGATCACGGTGCGTCTCCGAAAAGTAAAAATTGTTCCTAATATTAATCTAATAGGAAAGCATAAATAAAAGCATATGAAAGAGAGCAAATAAAGAACTCATGATCATTTAAATAAAAAGTATAATCTTTATTGCATATAAAGAAATATAAGAAAGTTTAGAACAATAAGCCCGCTCTGTGTCGTTACAAAGTTTTTTCTCCACTCCCGAGACTGCTAGTCTAGCTGCTCATGAAGTAGTCCCTTTTTTTCTTCTATGCAAGGTTCTAGAAAAATTTCTGGGATTCTCAAATAGAAGTACAAGAGCCTTTTTATAGGTATTAGGAGGAAGGAGTTTTACATGATTTTTCGATATGGGACTAAAAAAATACTAAAGACCATGCGTCCGAATGCCGCACCCGCATCCGCATCTGCCTGCATGTCATCCGCGTTCTGCCCCGCGTCCGCGCGTTCACGCATCGCCTGCGCTGCCGCGATCCGTGCTTGCCCGCGTCCGTCCTGTGTCCGCCCCGCGTCCGTGCGTTCACGCGTCGCCTGCGCTCATGCGCTCGCGTACGCTGTGCTGCTCGCCCAGGAACAGCATGAATGAACTTCACGCTACTTTTTTTATTCCACTTTCAAAAAGAAACTTTTATTTCTTCATAATGACATCTATATCCTTTTTGGATTCCTTGCATAGTATCTTCATTTTCTATAATACCGGATGCATGTTTCTTTTATTTTAATTTTATTTTAAGTCTAATTTTCTTCAAACTTGAGTCTTTTTGATCTATGAATCGGACTCTTTGTATCGACGATCACCTTTTCTGTAAAATATAAAAAAAAATATCAAATTCTTAATAAATAAGATAAATTAAATATAATTTTTTGCTTTAAAATACTTAGATTAAGTGTTTATCACACCCTCCAACTTGAATTTTGCTCGTCCTCGAGTAAAATAGATATATCAGCATTGTGTACCGACTTGATTTTGAATAAAAAGTTAGATTAGGCATCCCAAAAGGTAGGTGATACTTAGTCAGACCATTAAAGAAATACTTCCTTGGATTATCAATTTGACCCAATTAGTGGCGAGTATTAACTAAAGAAATTTCAAAATTTTTTCTTTCACCAACTCCCCACTTTACTCTTTAAATCCTCTAACTTAATGGGAAAGAAGTTTATTATATATATATATATATATATATATATATATATATATATTAACATTGCCTACCTTTTTACGCGAACCACAACGCTTACTTAGGCGAAAGGGTCCGGTTACTTAGTAGAAAACCAATGTTGTTATTTATTTTTTTTTTTTTACATACCTCGACCTTTCTACCCAATTTCTCATGAAGCAGATTCTTTATTGAGATCAGTAAGAAGAGGGTTGTAGAATCACTCCTAAAATTTGGTCTAGTCTAAACCCTACCATTCATTGGGTTTTCTTAATAATTTATTTCTCAGTATCTCTAAAATTATCTTGACCATTAATCATTCATTGTTTAGGATGCCTAATTGACTCTTAATCAAAATAAAATTTGGATACACAAAACTAATTATTTCTGACCATACTCGAGGATTTGATTACTTTCCTCCCCCCCAACTTAATCTACATTATCCTCAATGGAGTATGAAAGCAAAGAAAATAAAAGGAGAGAGTGCACCTGGGATAATTTTGCTTCGAAAGTTGAAGATAGGCTCTTGTTCTAAATTCCTGCAGCTGCGGTAAAGTAAAAAATATGAAATCGTTGGGTTGCCTCTCAACAAGCGTTAAGTTTTACGTCTTCAGCCAGACTGAATTGAGTATTATGGCGGTTTTGGATCAACAGATTCAATTAATTCTCCATCACTAATTCCATCTATGTAAGGTTTCAATCGCTGACCGTTCACTTTAAAAGTGTTCCCCTGTTTAGGATTTTTGAGTTCTATAGCTCCATGAGGAAATACTTGAGTTATAATAAAAGGTCCATCCCAACGTGAGCGAAGTTTTCCAGGAAATAGACGCAACCTAGAATTAAAGAGCCAAACTTTTTGATTGGGCTCGAATATTTTTCGTGCAATGAATTTATCGTGGTATGCTTTAGTTCGAGCCTTATAAATTTTGGCACTCTCATACGCTTCATTGTGTAGCTCTTCAAGTTCATTTAGTTGAAGTCTCCTATTGGAACCTGCATTTTTCATATCAAAGTTAAATTGTCGTATGGCCCAAAATGCACGATGTTCCAATTCCACCGGCAGATGACAAGCTTTTTCGAATACAAGTTGATA
The DNA here is from genome assembly GCF_000442705.2 of Elaeis guineensis. NCBI lineage: Eukaryota > Viridiplantae > Streptophyta > Magnoliopsida > Arecales > Arecaceae > Elaeis > Elaeis guineensis. Next base: position 63,821,317 of record NC_025995.2, on the reverse strand, counting down.
AGGAGACATTCCTATGGGTATTTTAAAAGCAGTACGGTAAGCCCATAATGCATCATCCAAGCGTGCTAACCAGTCTTTTCTATCGGGTCTTACCATTTTTTCAAGAATATGTTTGATCTCTCTATTGGAGACCTCAACTTGACCACTTATCTGGGGGTGATAAGGTGTGGCAACTTTATGAGTTATTATGTATTTTTTCATTAGCATGTCGAAGTGCTTATTCGTGAAGTGTGTACCCCCATCGCTAATTATGGCTCTTGGGTATCCAAATTGACTAAAGATGTTATGCTGAATGAACTTGATCATGACTTTGTGATCATTGGTTCGGGTTGCCATAGCCTCTACCCATTTTGATATGTAGTCCACTGCTACCAAAATATACTCGAATCCAAATGAGGGAAATGGTCCCATGAAATCAATTCCCCAAACATCAAAAATTTCTACAACAAGAATAGGGGACAGGGGCATCATATCTTTTCTTGAAATATTTTTTGTTTGCTGGCATCGCAAGCAATTACGGCCAAATTCATGTGCATCTTTGAATAGTGTCGGCCAATAAAATCCACTCTGCAACACCTTTGCTGCAGTTTTTCTTCCATTAAAATGTCCCACACATGCTAACGAGTGGCAGAAAGTAAGAATACCTTGGACTTCACACTTGGGGACACAACGTCGGATTACTTGATCTGGGCAATATTTGAACAATTCTGGTTCTTCCCAGAAATAGTACTTTACTGGGGAGAAAAATCTATTTTTCTCTTGTTGGGTCCAGTGAGATGGGATTTGTCTCACTGCCAAGTAATTGACTATATGAGTGAACCAAAGAAGATCAGTGGCAGAGATTGAAAAGAGTTGTTTATCCGAAAACCTATCTTTAATCCTTTCTTTATTGTATTCTACCAGGATCCTAGAAATATGATCTGCTACCAAGTTTTCGGAGCCCTTTTTGTCTAAAATTTCTAAATCAAATTCTTGTAATGGAAGGATCTATCTAATCAGCCTAGGTTTTGTATCTTTTTTGGATAGCAGATGTTTCAGTGCTGCATGATCGAAGTATACTAGGATCTTGTATTGGGAATAGTGTCCCAAAGCCAATCGTCAGCCTGTTGACGGTTGTGCTCCTTTTTGTATTAGTACATGAATTATAAATAAATAAAAGTTATTTTGGTATTTTTTCATCATAAATATTTCATCTTCTAATGAACTCCTGTGTTGTGGTGAAGTCCTTAGGACTATTTAGACTCGACAAAGGAGGATTTGTCGCTTAGTCCTTAAACATGTTCGCGACCAAATGATACGTTGTTACCAAGGACGATAACGTTTATCGAGCATAGGTCATTGTGTGCCATATGGATTGGTTGTCCTCATAACCAAAGAGTGTGGAGACACTGGTATGGCATACAGGTGAGATATAATGGTACATCTGCACTAAACGTGACCAACTCCGGAGCTATTTCTGCTGTCAAGATTTGCTCCGATGGGATATGGGTATAAATGTCCCTCCGACCTGAGACCGCCATGGTGACTTGCAAGCAACTCACTGCACTTAGGCACTGGACTACCTGAATTTCTAATTCAGTGACGGAAGGTTGCTGGGTGTAGTCAAGTACTTGACTTGTCGGTGCGTGTGTCAAGATGGGATTGACCACTCCAGTTTAGGAGCTGTGTACAGTCGTGTTTCAATTTAACAAAACCTTGGCTAGGGTAGTCCTAGTGAGGAGTCACAGGACTAATTGAGTTGAGCATGATTCGGATGATATCATCAGGGTTGACAGTTTAACCCTGAGTCATCCTAAACACAAGGGTCAAAAGGGATGAATTATACGGTAACCATATTCACGTAGGTTCTGAATGTTGCGATTGTGATTATTCGACCTATCCGATCGTCGGGTACCATTGCTAGATGGTCACTTCGATTAGTACAAAAATTGGTTCCTGTGCTATCGGTTTAGGTTCGAACCTGCGGGGTCACACACATTAGAGGTTCCTTTCTGATCTGATGGCTGATTATGAGTCTTATCTATCTGGGACTCTATGATTGAGAATTAGGATTCTCTAATCATGAGTTCCACACATTTTGGGTACCGGGGTCAAAATTTTGAATTTCAAATTTTGAATTTGAAATTTGAACTTTTTGATCAGGGTTTCATATCGATGGTCTCTGATGCCTGATTGCCCATCGGATTTGGACTCAATATTTATGAGAGATTTAATTAGTGATTTAATCACTAATTAACTCAATTTGATTGAGTAATTATTTTTGGATCAAGTCCAAATTGAATTGGATTCAGTTTGGATTGACCCGATTAGGTTAAATGTTGACCTAATCGCTAAGGTGGTTTAGTCTCTGATTTGATCAGGGGTTAGGTTTAGTTAATTTCTGATTTGATTAAGATTTTATTGAGCTTAATTAAGTCTAATTATGTTAGGTTTAATCTGATCTAATTGTGCTTAACCTATTTTAAACTAGGTTGGCTCAATTTGAATCAAACCACCTTGTTTTAAATTTCCTGCGACACCCAACTTCCTTGCACCCATTTGAATTCACGAGAAGAAACTTCTTGTGAAATTTTTCTCATGCAAAACCCTTCTCCATGCCCTCATTTGTGCGTCATATGGATGGATAAAATAATTAGTTATCCATTCAAATTCAAAGTATGTTTGAATTTGAATGGATAACTTATCACTTGCCCTTTCATCCTTATCCATTTTGTGCGCCACATTACTTACACGAGAAAAGGTTTCTCGTGAAACATTTTCCATGCATAAAGAGCCACGCCCCTTCTCTTCTCATGCCCAAAAGGATAGGGATAAGTTGGTTTTCGTTTGAATTCAAATTTGATTTGAATTCAAATGTGTAACCTCTTATCTTTATCCTCTCACGCGGATAAGACACGTTCGACGTTGTTTTAAAAAGAGGAGAAAGGTGAGACGTACGTAAAAATTTTAGGAGAGAAACTTTGGGGCATGAGGAAGGCTTCTACGCAAGGTGAAGGTCCAAAACCTTCCGAGAGAAAAAGAAAGAAAAGAGAGAAAATTGGGCGCAGGGTTTTTGGTGTGTACCCTAGGGTTTCTACCTAGGGTTCGGGAAGTGAGATTGGTGTGCCACGAGTGTTGTGAGACCACCAAATTTTAGGGAGAGATCCATCAGCCTCTCAAGCAACTGTGCAGACAATCCAGAGCATCCGAGAAGTCGGCACACATCGATCAAAGGAGTTCAATCAACATCTGCCATCAAAAGGGTGAAATCACGAACTAGCATTCGTGAGGAGCTGATCAGACGGGAACTTCGTGTGGATGATCCGCAGAGGCTAGATATTTGTGTGGCTGTGATGTGACGATCAGAGCCCTCCGATGGTGATCAGATTGCGGTGATCGACTACCCGCAAAAGGTGATGTGTTCTGAACACAGCACTGTAAAATGTTTACTGATTCAAATTTGAATTTCAAATTTAAATACATGCTGTTGTATCCTAGTGTAGGGTTAATTAATATTAATTAATAAGATTAATTAATAATTCCACTGTAAAATAGTAATTTTGAAAAGGTTTTAAAATTACCATTTTGCCCCTGCACTAAATTTTTGCAACAAATGGTATCAGAGCCAGGTTCTAGAATATGATATACATATGCATGCGTAGATTAAGGTGTAATCTATAAGTTTAAATTTGAAATTCAAAATTCAAAATTCAAAAAGATTCAAAATTTGAAATTTGAAATTCAAAATTCAAAATTTGAAATTTGAAATTTGGTTGAAATCTCAAATTTGAAATTTGAAATTTGAAATTCGAAATTTGAAATTTAAAATTCAAAATTCAAAATTTAAAATTCAAAGATTGGAAATTCGAAATTTAAAATTTGGTTGAAATCTCAAATTTGAAATTTAAAATTTAAAATTTGAAATTTAAAATTTAAAATTTAAATTTTAAAATTGGTATATTTAGATATACTTGATCCAAGTAGCAAGTAATCTAATTGGGTTGGTTCCCATGGCCGTCCGGTCATAGGAGAAAAATAGGGTTTAAAAGCCCTCTCTTCCCATTCGATGGGGTCTCCTATGACGGTAGGGGTGCCGATGCAATTATATCCCATGCCGATGAAGCAGTGAAAAGACTTAATTAAGAAATTTATCATGAATGTGTTAGATTAGATCTAAAAGAAAATTTATAATTTATTTTGAGTTATTTTCTGTTATGAAATGAGCAATAGAATTGCTGTTTATGAAATGTGCTGACCCGTTTGTGAAATGAGTTAACACATTTGGTGAACAGAAAATAAAATCTTTCAAATTTGAAAATTATTTTTAAAATGCCAAACCCTGACCCATCAGCCCAAGTACTTAATTAAAAGAATTAAGTGTTGTCTAGTAGGTCTAGAATTGTGAATTAAGACCTAAGATAATTGCATAAACTTGTGGGTCAATGGGTTAGATGAATTAGGTCCATAATTGGGTTAGACCTAAGGTTAGTTTAAAAAATAGACTAAATGGAGTAATTGGTCAAATCTAATCAAAAGTTGAATTAGATTAGGTCAAGGATACTCTAGACTCAACTTCAATAGTTGTAATTGAATGGGTCCATGTCTTTAACTAGACCAAGATAGACTTAATTCATGGCTACGCGGTGGAGCCCTATTTACTAAGTTGATCAAAATTAAAACTAATGAACCGGTTGGTGTCTAAGGTAAGTTCGGCAGTTTTGACCAGTGGTTCTTAAGCGGGAGCTACTCGCATTGATTCGATCATTGACGAGTTAATAGCAAATCTCCACCACTGATCTCACTTACCTGGCCAATCTGGTAAGTTAGATTTTGATTGGATCACTTGGTGATTAGAGCTCACCCATGTCATTAGGTAAATCAGTGTGACTGATTTAGGTGCTCCTAATGCCAGCTTTAATTAATTTTTTTTTTAATCTGACTTGATGAAGTCAGTGGGAGGATTGAAATTGGCTGGATGATTTCTTCTCTACTATTCTTTAATAAAATCCTCAAAATTATTAGGTCCCTAAAATGATTAAGTTATAATGATAACTAAGTCATAGCCTCCCATTAAGTGAGTGATAATGAGTCCATTAGTTCAATGATCATTGGAGGCCCAAAGGCCTGGTGCTCATTGGCTAATGGAATTATTATTCATAATATGATAATTTGATTGAGTCTTTCTGATGGTGGTTAGGTTGGCCGGTCAAAGTCGGGCCTGATCATTTATTGGTCCGATTCACTAAATTAAGTCATGTTAATGGTTAGACCTAACCAGATCTTTTCAGTGGAGGCCAAAGCCTACTGATTAGGTTCTGGGGCAAAATCAATTACTAGAAGTTGTTTAGAGAAATAACTGGTTAAGAACCTACCCATAGATGCACATGGGTTGACCAACCAAAGTTGGGCTCGTGTGTAGTCTGTGTGGATTCTAGTACCCATTAAGGAATTAAAGTAATTTTTCGAATTGGAGGATGAGGCTACCAGTTTGTAAAAATATTGAGAAAAACTTTAGACTAAAATCCAAGTCTTTAGTATTAATTTATGTACTAATAGAGGTCTCGTTTTTCTTTATGCAGCTATGGCCACTACCCTGTCGCTCCAGTCATTATTAGATAATGACAAGCTCATGGGACTCAATTTTGATAGCTGGTATCGAAAATTGAAAATCGTCTTTGAGCATGAGCGGATCCTTTATGTAGTAACGGATCTAGCACCTGAGGAGCCAGCTCCAAACGCTAGTAAGGCGATCCGAGACACTTACTTGAAGTGGCTCAATGACCGCACCACCGTTCGATGTATTATGCTGGCAGCAATGAATGACGAGTTCAGCCGAAGGTTTGAGAACGCCCAGCCACAGGAGATGCTTCAAATGTTGAACGACTCCTTTGGCACGCCTGACGACGTTGAAAGGCACAAAACTAGTTGTGCCATTTTCAATGCTCGAATGAGGGATGGGGCCTCAGTCACTAATCATGTACTGTACATGATCGAGATGATTGAGCGCCTAAGCAAATTGGGCTTTCCTCTGCACGAGCAGCTCGGTAAGGATGCGATCCTTAATTCCTTGCCCAAGTCCTTCCTCCCATTCCTTATTCATTTTCGAATGACAAAGCCTGCAGTAAACTACCACAGATTGTTGGGGTTGCTGCAGAACTTTGAGAAGGATCACCAACTCCATAAGGAGTCGGTGAATGTAGTGGGAGGGTCTTCTTCTCGTCGTCAACCCTTTGGGAAGGGGAAGAAGAACAAGAAGAAGAAAAATAAGAAGGTGCAATCTCATGCTGGGACAGTAGCACGGGGTCAGACCAAGAAGCGCAAGCACGACCAGAGCCAGGCGGAGTGCTTCTTTTGCAAGAAGCACGAGCATTGGAAGAGGAACTGTCCTCAATACATTGCCTCCCTGGACCCGAACAGGCCAAAGAAGAAGCAAGGTAATTATATGATAACTCCTTGCAACTTTTCGATTTGTGATACTACTGCCTGGGTATTGGATACCGGAAGCCCTTATCATATTTGTAATTCGATGCAGGGTCTGCAGGTCAGTAGGAGATTTGATGAAGGCGAGAGGTTCCTGAACGTTGGAGATGGAAGCAAAGTTCCAGTTCTAGCTTTAGGAATCATGAGTCTTGTAATCAATTCTCGTAATGTAATTCTGAGTGAATGTCACTATTATCCAAGTTTTTTATTAAATATTATTTCTGTAGGCCTTTTGGCCATGTACGGTTATAATTTTTTAATAAAAAAAAATATTTGCAATATCATTTTGAATGGTGTTACAATATTTGTTGGATAATTAAATAATAAAATTTACTTACTATCACAGCCTGTTAATGTGGTTCAAAACTTCGGTAAACGCTCTAGAATAGATAATGTGTCAGAAGTCTACTTTTGGCACTGTAGGCTAGGTCATATCAATAAGAACAGGATAAACAGGTTGGCTCAAAAAGGAATTCTTGAAGTTAGTGATTGTGAATCACTTCCAACCTGTGAGTCCTGTCTTCTTGGGAAGATGACCAAGTCACCTTTTACTGGAAAAGGTGAGCGAGCCAGTGAACTCTTAGGTCTGGTACATTCTGATGTATGTGGACCCATGAGCTTAAGTGCAAGAGGTAGATTTTTCTACTTCATAACCTTCACAGACGACCTATCTAGGTATGGATATGTCTATTTAATGAAGCATAAGTCGGAATCATTTGAAATGTTCAAACTATTCCGAAATGAGGTAGAAAAATAAACTGAAAAGTGTATTAAAACTCTTCGATCTGATCGAGGAGGTGAATACCTTTCCAATGAGTTTCTGACGTATCTAGGAGAGAATAGAATTCTCTCTCAGTGGACTCCTCCTGGAACACCACAGCATAATGGTGTGTCTGAAAGGAGGAATCGGACCCTGTTAGACATGGTTCGATCCATGATGGGGTTTGCTGGTCTGTCGATCTTCCTCTGAGGATATGCGCTCGAATCGGCTTATTACCTTCTAAATAGAGTTTCGAGTAAGTCTGTAGCCAAAACGCCATATGAGATATGGATAGGACGTAAGCCAGTACTCTCGCACCTTAGGGTTTGGGGGTGTCCGGCTTATGTTAAACGTTTAATTACAGACAAGCTTGGACTTAGGTCTGACAAGTGTAATTTTATAGGGTACCCAAAAGAGACCAAAGGTTATTATTTCTACCTTGCTGATGAGCAAAAGGTGTTTGTCAGCCTTAAGGCAATCTTTTTAGAAAAAGAGTTACTTAGTGAAGGAACTGTTGCCTCTAAAGTTGAACTTGATGAAGTTCGACAGGTGGAAAAACCGACACATATTACTGAACCTGAACCGGATTTGATTAGATCAGATCCGGAGCCCATTGATTATGCACCCTTAAGGCGGTCTAGTAGAGTACCACATCAACTGGACAGATACTATGGTTTCTTGGTTCGGAATGGTGATCCTGTCGAACTTGATGAAAACGATGAGGATCCGATCACCTACATGGATGCAATGCAGAGACCTGACTCTGAGAAATGGCTAGAGGCCATGAAATTCGAAATGGAGTCCATGAAGGTCAACGATGTGTGGACATTGGTTGACCCACCCGAAGGAGTAAAACCCATAGGGTGTAAGTGGGTCTTCAAAAGGAAGAGGGGCGCAGACGGAAAGGTAGAGACCTATAAAGCCCGTCTGGTTGCCAAGGGATATCGTCAACGTTATGGTATAGACTATGACGAGATATTTTCTCCTGTGGCAATGCTCAAATCCATTCGGATTATGCTTGCGATAGCTGCCCATCTGGACTATGAAATCTGGCAGATGGATGTGAAGACAGCTTTCCTAAACAGAGAGATGGACGAAGAGGTGTATATGATACAACCTGAAGGGTTCACATCCACAGATGAGTCTAAGGTGTGCAAGCTACAGAGGTCCATTTATGGACTTAAGCAGGCATCTCGGAGTTGGAACATACATTTTGATAGGACGATCAAAACGTATGGCTTCATTAAGAACGGAGAAGAGCCCTGCATTTATAAGTGGGCTAATGGTCCAGTAGTAGTATTTCTTGTATTGTATGTGGATGACATTCTCTTAATCGGGAATGATGTCCCTGCATTACAGGAATAAAGATTTGGCTATCGTCACAGTTTTCCATGAAGGATCTGGGAGAAGCTTCCTACATCCTAGGGATGAGGATCTATAGGGATAGATCCAAAAAGTTGCTTGGCTTATCTCAGTCCAAGTACATTGATACTATGCTGAAAAGGTTCAGCATGAAAAATTCCAAGAAAGGCTATCTACCGATAGGCCATGGAATTTCTCTCTCGAAGAGGGATTGTCCGACAACACCTCAAGAGAGAGAGCGTATGGGTAGGATTCCATATGCTTCGGCAGTGGGATCTATCATG
>NC_025995.2:63790722-63812352 GCF_000442705.2 Elaeis guineensis | reverse complement strand
AAAGCTTACTAACTTGTCGCCTGCAAAATTTTCCAAAAAATTGTACAGAATAGAAGATGAGTCTGACATAATTTGACGCTAAAAGGATGAAGCATTTAGAAGGCCGATGATAGTTAGACCAATATGCCTTGAAACTTATATTTAGCCTTCACAAGTTCTATCTGTAGGATTTAAGGATTAAGCACCCATCAAATAGATGTTGGGTAGATGTCTGACCAGGACACCATCTTTCAAAACCTTTTGGGTACTGCGCAATGCAGCAGAAAGAAAAAAAAATAAAATAAAAAATAATTAGAATACATGGATCAGCCACAAAAGGGCTCGCCTTCACGGGGCATGCAAACTTCACTATAAAAAAAAAAATTTACAAGAAGAGATCTCACCCTCAACCCTCGTACACCTAATTTCTCTCTCACAGAAAGTTTCCCTCACAAAAGCTCTCTCTCTTGGAAGACCCCCCTGAACCCTGAAGCGATCGCTGTCCGCTGTCCAGAGCCCTGCTCCTCTCTACAGCGTATGGCAGCTCTCTCTCTTCTTCAAGGGTCTATTCTCTGGATTTTCCATGGCCGTACGAAGCCAAAACGAGCCACCACACTTTTGTTCACTGATCAGGCCCTTTTAAAGGCTTAAACCTAATTAGATTAGGTTTAAATCTCCTAAACAGACCCAAACAAACCCCAGATCAAGCCCAGATCGTTGGATCATGACGATTCTCTAGGCCATCCGATCGTGCACCGGTCCATGAACAGTGCCGTGGACCGTGCAAAATGCATGAGAAACGTCCATGCGGTCCATGCCTGGGCCGTGGACCACCCGATCCATGGTGGATCGGGGTACAGGCCCTAGCGGTGCCTAGGCTGGGCCGGTCACGCGCGTAGGCCTGGGCCGCGCCCCGCACGTGTGCTTGGGCCGGGCTATGCGCCCGTGCCCTGTGCGCCTGGCCCACACGCTGTCGCGTGCTGGGTGGCATCCCGCCCCTACGACCGCGCCGCCGCCACTCCGTCGGTGGTCCTCCATCGCCTCGGATTGCGTGCCAATTTCAAAAGCACATATCTTCTTCTCCGAGCTCTGTTTGGGGTGTTCTTGGTCTCGTTGGACTCTATTTTTCATCGCGAACCTCGCTGTGAGCTCAATGTGAATCGAATCTCGAGACATCAAATTCTAACAATCTTCACCTCGACTCGATATTTGATCTCCTCCTAACTCCGAGAGCTTCTAGATCTCTTCGCCGCCATGCCCTGGGGCAATTGCCTGCAGATCATGGATGGGCAAACATGAGAGTCGAGTCAGACCGTTCGATCTCATCTCCATCGTATGCTGTGCTCCTCCTAATCTGAGATCTACTCGGGCATCATCCTGCGGTAATAGGAATCTCACCTTGCGACATCATCTCTCGTCCTCCCGAGTCTCCTGTCTCGTGTCCGATCCACCTGCACCTGAAGTTCCACCTCGCTTTGGGCTCCACTTGGATTCTGAAGCTCCACCTCGCATTGGGCTCCCCGTCAGATAATAATTTCTCTGCTCCCCTTCCTTCCTTCCAGCACAATCCTATCACTACGTAGCACCCTTAGGATTCCTCCACCAGCTACTGTCCTATAGCCTCTCGAATCCAGTCTGCTAAGTGAGATAAGATTCTATCTGAAATCGGATATGTATCGGACCTTCTCCAATCTCCTCACTGCACCATCATGTGTCCTCCAGCTGACCGTCCCGATGCCTCTGATCGCACAACTCGATCCATTCGATAGATATACAATGCCCTTACTGTTCTCCAGGGAGTCAAACTGCTCCTCTCTGTAATATACATAATAGGGGCATACAGAATCTAATATCTACTACTGGAAAGAAATAGAATATCTCATCAAATATCTCTAGGACATCTCCATCTGAATCACTGCTGGCCGTCGCTACAGCAGCCATCATCCGACTTTTGAGTTGAGAGCAATCTCTGGCTAGATGCCCCAACTCCTCACACCGATAACACCTAATTTTGCTCAAGTCCCTTCTGAACTTGGACCGCCCTCGTCGCGATCTCCTATCACTCCGTCTACCGCCTCTTGCTCCTCCAGAAGCCACCAAAGCTGGCTACTGTCACCTGAGCTCGAAGCCGGATTCTCCCTCTGAGAACCTCGTTCTGGAGTATCGTCGTGATGACCTCATCCATCTTGATGGTGCTCTTCCCCACTAAAAGAGCAGTCACCAAGAACTCATACGAAGGTGAAAGCGACGCTAGCAAAACCAGCGCCCTAGTCTTCTCCTCAATATTCTCACCAACACTGAGGAGGTCGGTGAGGATCTTCTGGAAGTGGCTGAGATGCTCCTGCATGCTCTGTCCCTCAGCCATCCGCAGCTGATAAAACTACCTCCAGAGGAAAAGAGTGTTGGTGAGAGACTTCGCCATGTACAACTCCTTGAGCTTCGACCACAGCACTGTCGGAGAAGTCTCACTCAGCACATGGATCATCACCTCATCCACTAGGTACATGCGGATGGTACTCACCACTTGCATCTGTAGTCATTTTCAATCCCGCACCTCCATGGTGGTTGGCTTCTCCTCGCATAAGAGAGCATCAATCAACCCCTGTTGGATGAGCATGTCCTTCACCCTTGCCTGCCACAAGAAAAAATTGCTCTTTCCATCAAACTTGTTGATCTCCATCTTGATTGTTCCTGTCTTCTCCATCTTCAGTCTTGCTCACCACCGTTGCAATCTACGTCCTTATACCGTCTCACTCTGATACCACTTGTTGGATGGATGTCTGGTCAGGATACCACCTTTCAAAATTATTTTGGTACTGTGCGATGCAGCAGGAAGAAAGAAGAAATAAAATAAAAAATAATCAGAATACGTAGATCAGCCACACAAGGGCTCGCCTCCACGGGGCATGCAAACTTTACTATGAAAAAAAAATTTATAAAAAAAGATCTCACCCTCAACCCTCGTACACCCAATATCTCTCTCACAGAAAGTTTTCCTCACAAAAGCTCTCTCTCTTAGAAGACCTCCATGAACCCCTGAAGCGACTGCTGTCCGCTGTCCAGGAGCCCTGCTCCTTCTTTCTACAGCGTACGGCAGCTCTCTCTCTTCTTCACAGGGTCTGTTCTCTGGATTTTTTGCGGCCGTACGAAGCCAAAACGAGCCACCACACTTTCTGTTCATCGATCCGGCCCTTTTAAAGGGCTTAAACGTAATTAGATTAGGTTTAGATCTCCTAAATAGGCCCAAACAAACCCCAGATCAAGCCCGAACCATTGGATCGTGACCGGGAGCTCCTTAGGCTGTTCGATCGTGCGTCGATCCATGAAATAGTGCCGTGGACCTCGCAAAATGTGTGAGAAATGCCCATGCGGTCCACACGCTGGGCCGTGGACCACCCGATCCATGATGGACTGGGGTACAGGCCCCAGGTGCGGCGCCTGGGCCTAGGCTGTGCTTGCATCGGGTGCCTAGGCTCGGGCCGTGCCCCGCACACGCGCCTGGGCCGGGCCGCACGCCCATGCCTAGGCCGTGCCCTGCGCGCCTGGCCCGCATGCTGGGCGGCATCCCGCCACCTGCGACCGCCCCTCCGCTGCTCCGCCAGCCGCCGGCGGTCCTCCACCACCTCGGATTGCGTGCCGATTTTAAAAGCACGTATCTTCTCTGTCTGAGCTCCGTTTGGGATGTTTTTGATCTCGTTGGACTCTCTTTTTCATCACGAACCTCGTTGTGAGCTCAATATAGATCGAATCTCGAGGCATCAAATCCTAACAATAGAAGCTTTAGAAAAATAAGCTTCTAGTTTTGATGCGAGGATTGAAGACCCAAACAATCTAAGTGCTTTGAAAACATAAAGTTTCCCATAATAAAAGATGAAGTCCCCTATAAGTTGATGCATGTCTCCATAAGAATGCTTGAAATCCTTTCTTGATATGTGGCCTTACTATTGATAGGATACACAAAGATGATATGGGAATTGAGGATAAGATAGACTGTAGCAAAATTACTCATCCTACAAAGGATAAAGCCTTCCATTGTCATCCAGTTATCCTCTTTTATATCTTGTACAACAAATAAGTAAAGTGAGATGGCCATAATACACTACTAATGGAGAGGCACTCTGTCACGCCTCAAACAGAGTACATGAAGATGCTGCATACCTACAGGCTAGGCCATACAAGCATATAAGGCTACAGATCACATCATAAATTTTAAAATAATAATAAGCCTTTAATTCTCAAAATCAATCAAAAATAATTAAATCTTTTTCCATAATAAATATCTTTATGCAACATAAATCATAATATTTCATTCAAATAAAATATCCAAACTAAATCAAACTAAGCTAGAAATCTAGAAAACTCGGATATCTCCAAACGATCTAGTGCAGTCACCCTTATCCCATATAATCATGATTCATGATCTAAAATAATAATAATAATAATAATAATAATAATAATAAGCTACACTAGCCCAGTAACTAACATAACACATCAAAGTGGGTCTAAGCATGCTAAGCAAATAAACTATATAATATTGACTGAAAGGAGTAAATCTCAAATAATATATATTTTTTTAAAAATAATTATTTTTATATATTGATACTGAACTCAACATCAAGCTACGGCCATGTAACCTAGTGATATGGGTCTAATAATAGAAACACGTTGCACAAAGTGCTAAATAACATATACCACTATTCTAATTACCCGTGGCTCGATATCAAAATCAATTTTTTAGATTATAAGTTAATATATCGAACGTATAATCTTTGTTGGCAGAACCACATCATAGCCACCTGAGAACATACATATAAAAGTAATTTCATAAGTTTTTCAGTCAAGTTTTCTAAATATATTTCTCCAAATAAATCATATGTTTAAAATAAACTATTTTCATGAATAAAACAATACATGCTTGACCTATTTATTAAACTAAAAATAGATAGCATAAATCAAATAACTAATTATAATTTTTAAAGGATCATTCAAAAACACACTTGAAGCATTAGTTACTTACCTTTTCAGACTTCAAAATCTGACTTCCATTAGATAGATCGACTTCACCTATTCAATATCATTAACAATTAATTAATTTCATTATCAATGACTTAAAAGTCTAAACAAACTAAAAAATTCTAAAAAATCTAGATGAATTATATTAAAGATGTCGAAATCTACTAGGATCTAACAAAAAACTTGGGCAAAGATCGGTATGTGATAAACACTTAATTTAAGTATTTTAAAGCAGAAAATTATATTTAATTTATCTTATTTATTAAGAATTTGATGTTTCTTTTTATGTTTTACAGGAAAGGTGATCGCCAATACAAAGAGTCCGATTCATAGATCAAAAAGACTCAAGTTTGAAGAAAATTGGACTTAAAATAAAATTAAAATAAAAAAAGATGTATCCGGTATTATAGAAAATGAAGATACTATGCTAGGAATCCAAAAAGGATATAGATGTCATTATGAAGAAACAAAAATTTTTTTTTGGAAGTGGAATAAAAAAGGTAGCATGAAGTTCATTCATGCTGTTCCTGGGCGAGCAGCACAGCGCGCTCGAGCGCGTGAGCGTAGGCGATGCATGAACGCACGGACGCGGGGCGGACGCAGGATGGACGCAGGCAAGCACGGATCGCGACAGTGCAGGCGACGCATGAACGCGCGGATGCGGGGCAGAACGTGGACGACATGCAGGCGGACGCGGATGCGGGTGCGGCATTCGGACGCATGGTCTTTAGTATTTTTTTAGTCCCATATCGAAAAATCATGTAAAACTCCTTCCTCCTAACACCTATAAAAAGGCTCTTGTACTTCTATTTGAGAATCCTAGAAATTCTTCTAGAACCTTGCATAGAGGAAAAAAAGGGACTACTTCATGAGCATAGCAGTCTCGGGAGTGGAGAAGAAACTTTGTAACGACACAGAGCGGGTTTATTGTTCTAAACTTTCTTATATTTCTTTATATGCAATAAAGATTATGCTTTTTATTTAAATGGTCATGAGTTCTTTATTTGCTCTCTTTCATATGCTTTTATTTATGCTTTCCTATTAGATTAATATTAGGAACAATTTTTACTTTCCAGAGACGCACCGTGATCTACGGATACGGGGCGTGTCGAGGAAAGAAGAGTTGTTTACCTAGTACTTTTCGGAGACGCATCGTAATCTACGGGTACGGGGCGTGCCGAAGAAAGATAGGTATTTTTTCTAAGATTAATCGCATCAATTTAATTAAAAAAAAAGAGATACAACTCTGCTAGTATAAAATTAATTCAAAACTCCCGAGCTCTTTATTTTCTTATTACATCAATTTCAAGATAATTTATTTTCTAAATCAAAAACAATGCTTCTTTCTTTTATTTTGCAATCTCAACTTAGCCCAAGGTCCCTGAGGATACGATCTCGACTCATCCTACCTACGTAGTGAGTAGAGTTATTTTTGGTGCTATCAACGACTACGCATTAAATTTTGGCACCGTTGCTGGAGATCTTGGCACGGTTGAATTAAAAAATTGAAAAAAAAAATTTAAAAAAAAAATACTTTTCAATTTTATTTTTCGCTTTAATTTTTTTTTTCAGTGCTTTCTAACTAGATAATCTTATTTACATAATTACATAATTACCTTGCATAACTAATTTACTACTTTTTAATCTTTAGAATTTTTCTGCTTAGAATAATTTGCTACTTTTTATAGCCTAGTGATTTATTATTTTTTAGACTTAATCACTTAAACTTATTTTCTTGCAAAACTAAAAAAAAATATAAAAAATATATAAAAAGATAAAACTATAAACCTTTAAAAAAAAAAAAGAAGCCACTGACATTTCATAATACTTAACTAAAATAGCGTAACCTCAAATATAAAAATTTCTAACTTGATTAGACATCTTGTTTCTTTGCATTGCATCTCCATAATTAATCTTAAGGGCAATAACCCATTAACCAGATAAGGTGGGGATTTGATCATCCTTCCTTGGCCCAAAAATCATATCCTTCATTTTGCATTAAACCAAGCCTTAATTTTAAAATCAACTAGACGTCAGCCCTAAAAATTTTGAGCTCAATAGGACAAGAAAGCTCTAGAGTTGAACCGAGTGCGGATTGGTTAATTGCTTGGTGTCTAAGGCAAGTGGTTAAAGAAAGTGGTTTTTAATTGGTTCCGTTGACTGACCTGGCCAACTCAGTTGGTGTCTAAGAAAAGCAACGAGCAGGGAACCTCCCACATCTTACGCTTACCTGGCCGAGTCAGTTAGTCAGTCTTGAGCTTGGAGTGCTCAAAGGCAGTCTTGAAAGTTAGGAGCTGTCTAGATCTAAGTTAACCTTAGGATAGAGAGTCTATGCTTGTTTAAGTTGATTGCAATTAACATCTAAACATTAACTAATTTCTTCCTTTTCATAGATTTAAGATTCTTAGGTTCTTCTCTTTAGATTTTCTTCATTCTTTTCTCACTTTATTATAAAAAATATATATTATAAAAAGAAAAATTTTCTGTGTTTGCTCTAAAGTATAATTGTAAGGTGTATGCTTGACCGTAGATCGTTGCAATCAGAAATCCAACATTTTGATCCAGAAATAGAAAGAACCTTTAGAGCCAATAGACGTAAAAATATGAACCGAAATCAGGAGAATGATCCACCCAGGCAATTGAAGGAGTACTTTACTCCTTCCACATATACTTACTCTCCTTGTATTCAAGTGCCCCCTGTGGAGGCCACCCAATATGAAATTAAGTCCAGTATAATCCAAATGTTACCTTCATTTTATGGACTTAGTAATGAGGACCCTTATAAACATCTTGAAGAATTTCTTGAGATATGCTCAACTGTCAAAATTCACAACTTCTCCGATGATGCTCTTAGGTTAAAATTATTCCCTTTCTCACTTAAGGACAAAGCCAAATACTGGCTACATACTTTGGATTCTATGACTATATCAACCTGGGACCAGCTGCAAGGAGAGTTTCTCAAGAAATATTTTTCCATAGGAAAAACTAATCAAATAAGGAAAGCCATAACTAGTTTTTCCCAATTAGATGGAGAAATGTTTCATGAAATATGGAAAAGATTAAAGGACCTTATTAGAAAATATTCCCACCATGCTGTACCCAAGTGACAATTAATCCAATATTTTTATGATGGGCTATCTGAAAGACATCGACAAATGGTCGATGCATCATGTGGTGGGACATTCATGCTGAAAAATGAGAATGAGGCATGGCAACTGTTTGAAATTTTAAGTGAAAATTTATTACATCATATGGCTGCCTCTATTAGAGATAAACCCATGTTAAACCCAAAAAGAGGTGGAATATATGAAGTAGGAAATGCCATAGATATCCATCATAAGGTAGATGAATTATCCCAAAAGTTAGATCGATTATTAAGTATAGGACAGTCACCTTCTCCATCCCATCAGATACAAGATATATGTGCATTGTGTTCGAGCCCCACTCATTATGTGAATGATTGTTCGGTTGCACCACAGTTTCCTGAATATGTACAAGAACAAGTCCATCAAGCCCAAACTACTCATAGATCAGAGAACAACCCCTATTCTAGTACGTACAATTCGAGATAGAGAAACCATCCGAATTTCTCATGGAAATCACAACCAGTGGTTCCTCCAGTGCAACAAAGATCAGGTTATCCGGATGCGACTTATAGGCATCCATCCCAGCTACAATACCAGAACCCTCCTCAACCCACTCTGAGTACTCATAGCTCTCGAGTTTCGAAGAAAAGGTACTGCAAGCACTTAAAGGATTAAAAATGAATACCCAACTCCTTCACTCTCATACGCAATCAATAGCAAAGCTAGAGACCCAGATAGGTCAGCTAGCAACAGCTTTCAGTAGGAGGGAAGAAGGCAAATTACCCAGTCAGCCTATTAATAATCCAAAAGGACAGTACATGGCTGAAAGCTCCATTGGTCCTGAAACTTTTTTCGAACATGCCAAATCGATTATGACCCTTAGAAGCGGAAAAATCTTAAATCAACCTGAAGTAATCCAACAACAAGAGCAACCAATTTCAGCTACAACAGAAAAGAAGAAACTTGAAGAGAAGAAAGAACCTATTAACCCAGCACCTGCACCTAAAGCTCCATTTCCCAGTGCTTTAGAATCCTCTCTGCCTCTTGATAAGAAGGGTATAAAAATGAATGAAATGTTGAAACTATTTAAATAGGTTCAGATAAACTTACCTCTTCTCGATGCCATTAAGCAAGTTTCAACCTATGCTAAATTTCTAAAGGACCTGTGTACACAGAAACGAAAATCAAAGGCACAAATACCAAGAAAAGTCCACCTAACTGAGCAGGCTAGCTCAATTTTCCAGCAAATTGCCCCACCCAAACTGAAAGATCCAGGTACCCCAATTATTTCTTGTGTCATAGGGGACCTCACGATTAAGAAGGCATTATTAGACTTGGGTGCAAGTGTCAACCTTCTCCCGAGCTCTGTATATGACCTATTTGGATTTGGAGAGTTAAAACCCACGACAGTGACCTTACAACTAGCAGACCGATCTATTAAGGTACCCCGTGGAATGCTGGAAGACGTATTGGTGAAAATAGATGAATTTTACTTTCCTGTTGACTTTCTTGTACTGGATATGGAATCTGGCAGCAACCCCAACCAAATACCAATCATCCTAGGTAGACCCTTCTTAGCAACCGCTAATGCTTGTATAAATTGTAGAACCGGAGTTATAGATGTATCTTTCGGAAATAAGAAGCTAAGGTTGAATATTTTCAATGCATCTTTGGGACCACCTGTGTACGACCATAATGAGATCAACTTGTTAGAAGAAGTTATAGAAGATAAAGCTCCTGCCTTGCTCAACTCAGATCCTTTACAGGCATGTCTAACACATTTTGGAATGAATAATTTTGATATTGATGGATATACTGAAGAAATACATGCTTTGCTAGAACCTCCTAATTTTAGCACCAATCCCCCTTGGACTGTAAAGTACGAGCAATTACCAATTCAATCAAGCCCTCTGGTACCATCCTTAGAAGCACCACCTACTCTAGAGCTAAAGCCTCTTCCTGTCACGCTGAAATATTCATTTCTTGGATCCATTGACACCCTTCCAGTGATCATTGCATCTGACCTAACCAACGACCAGGAAGACAAACTTGTCAGGGTACTCAAAAAGCATAAAGAGGCTATAGGGTGGTCAATTGCCGATTTGAAGGGTATAGATCCTTCTGTTTGCATGCATCATATTCACTGCGAGGTTGAGGCAAAACCACATAGGGACATGCAACGAAGATTGAATCCGAATATGCGGAAAGTCGTGAAAAAGAAAATAGTGAAATGGCTAGATGCTGGAATTATCTACCCAATTTTGGATAGCCAATGGGTTAGTCCAACCCAGGTAGTACCTAAGAAGTCAGGTATTACCGTAGTAGAGAATGATGAGGGTGAGTTAATTCTTACTCGTGCAACAACTGGTTGGCGAGTATGTGTGGACTACCGAAAGCTGAATGCCGTTACTAGGAAAGATCATTTTCCTTTGCCTTTTATTGACCAAATTTTAGAACGGCTAGCAGGACAAAGTTTCTTCTATTTTCTAGATAGATATTCGAGATATAATCAGATCCCGGTATTTCCTGCTGATCAAGAAAAGACTACCTTCACATGCCCTTATGAAATATTTGCATTTAGACGTATGCCATTCGGTCTCTGCAATGCACCAGCCACTTTTCAATGGTGCATTTTGGCCATCTTTTCTGATATGGTAAATAAATTTTTAGAAGTCTTCATGGATGATTTTTCAGTATTTGGCTCTACCTTTGATGATTGTCTTCAGAACCTAGCCAAGGTTCTTCAACGATGTATAGAGACAAATTTGGTTTTAAGTTAGGAGAAGAGCCATTTTATGGTTCGTGAAGGAATCGTGCTTGGACATATTGTATCCAAGCGGGGGATTGAAGTAGAAAAGGCAAAGGTTGAAGTAATCTTAAAATTGCCTCCCCCAACCTCGGTTAAACAGGTGCGATCCTTTCTAGGCCATGTAGGTTTCTATAGGTGCTTCATTAAGGATTTCAGTAAGATATCAGGACCCTTGTGCAACTTGCTTGCCAAGGAAAATTCTTTTGATTTTAATGAAGAGTTCCTAACTGCTTATAATAAACTCAAAACTGCTTTAACCACTGCACCAATCATAAAATCTCCGGATTGGACCCTACCATTTGAAATCATGTGTGATGCTTCTGATTATGCTATAGGGGCAGTCCTTGGGCAAAGATTTAATCGAGAATCGCATGTAATTTATTATGCAAGTAAAACTCTTTCAGATGCTCAATTGAATTACACCATGACTGAAAAGGAGTTACTCGCTGTTGTGTTTGCCCTAGATAAATTTAGATCATACCTTTTGGGCTCCAAGGTGAAGCAAAAATTTAATGCAGGGGCAAAATGGTAATTTTAAAACTTTTTAAAAATTACTATTTTACAGTAGAATTATTAATTAATCTCATTAATTAATACTAATTAACCCTACACTAGGATCTAAATATGATACAACAGCATGCATTTAAATTTGAAATTCAAATTTGAATCAGTAAACATTTTACAGTGCTGTGTTCAGAACACATCACCTTTTGCGGGTAGTCGATCACCGCAATCTGATCACCGTCGGGGGGCTCTGATCGTCACATCACAGCCACATAAATGTCTGACCTCTGCGGATCGTCCACACGAAGCTCCCGTCTGATCAGCTCCTCATGAATGCTAGTTCGTGATTTCACCTTTTTGATGGCAGATGTTGATTGAACTCCTTCGATCGATGTGTGCCGACTTCTTGGATGCTCTGGATCATTTGCACAGTTGCTTAAGAGGCTGATGGATCTCTCCCTGAAATTTGGTGGTCTCACGACACTCGTGGCACACCAATCTCACTTCCCGAACCCTAGGTAGAAACCCTAGGGTACACACCAAAAACCCTGCGCCCAATTTTCTCTCTTCTCTTTCTTTTTCTCTCGAAAGGTTTTGGACCTTCACCTTATGTAGAAGCCTTCCTCATGCCCCAAAGTTTCTCTCCTAAAATTTTTACGCACGTCCCACCTTTCGCCTCTTTTTAAAACAACGTCGAACGTGTCTTATCCGCGTGAGAGGATAAAGACAAGAGGTTACACATTTGAATTCAAATTAAATTTGAATTCAAACAAAAACCAACTAATCCCTATCCTTTTGGACGTGAGAAGAGAAGGGGCGTGGCTCTTTATGCATGGAAAATGTTTCACGAGAAACCTTTTCTCGTGTAAGTAATGTGGCGCACAAAATGGATAAGGATGAAAGGGCAAGTGATAAGTTATCCATTCAAATTCAAACATGCTTTGAATTTGAATGGCTAACTAATTATTTTATCCATCCATATGGTGCACAAATGAGGGCGTGGGGAAGGGTTTTGCATGAGAAAAATTTCATGAGAAGTTTCTTCTCGTGAATTCAAATAGGTGCAAGGAAGTTGGATGTCGCAGGGAATTTAAAACAAGGTGGTTTGATTCAAATTGAGCCAACCTAGTTTAAAATAGGTTAAGCACAATTAGACCAGATTAAACCCAACATAATTAGGCTTAATTAGGCTCAATAAAATTCTAATCAAATCAGGAATTAACTAAACCTAACTCCTGATCAAATCAGGGACTAAACCACCTTAGCGATTAGGTCAACATTTAACCTAATCGGATCAATCCAAACTGAATCCAATTCAATTTGGACTTGATCCAAAAATAATTACTCAATCAAATTGAGTTAATTAGTGATTAAATCACTAATTAAACCTCTCATAAATATTGAGTCCAAATCCGATGGGCAATCAGGCATCAGAGATCATCGATATGAAACCCTGATCAAAAAGTTCAAATTTCAAATTTAAAATTTGAAATTCAAAATTTTGACCCCGGTATCCAAAATGTGTGGAACTCATGATTAGAGAATCCTAATTCTCAATCATAGAGTCTCAGATAGATAAGACTCATAATCAGCCATCAGATCAGAAAGGAACCTCTAATGTGTGTGATCCCGCAGGTTCGAACCTAAACCGATAGCACAGGAACCAATTCCTGTACTAATCGAAGTGACCATCTAGCAATGGTACCCGATGATCGGATAGGTCGAATAATCGCAATCGCAACATTCAAAACCTATGTGAATATGGTTACCGTATAATTCATCCCTTTTGACCCCTGTGTTTAGGATGACTCAGGGTTAAACTGTCAACCCTGATGATATCATCCGAATCGTGCTCAACTCAATTAGTCCTGTGACTCCTCACATGACTACTCTGGCCAAGGTTTTGCTAAATTGAAACACGACTGTACACAGCTCCTAAACTGGAGTGGTCAATCCCATCTTGACACACGCACCGACAAGTCAAGTACTTGACTACACCCAGCAACCTTCCGTCACTGAATTAGAAATTCAGGTAGTCCAGTGCCTAAGTGCAGTGAGTTGCTTGCAAGTCACCGTGGCGGTCTCAGGTCGGAGGGACATTTATACCCATATCCCATTGGAGCAAATCTTGACAGCAAAAATAGCTCTAGAGTTGGTCACGTTCAGTGCAGATGTACCATTACATCTCACCTGTATGCCATACCAGTGTCTCCACACTCTTTGGTTATGAGGACAACCAACCCATATGGCACACAACGACCTATGCTCTATAAACGTTATCGTCCTTGGTAACAACGTATCATTTGGTCGCGAACATGTTTAAGGACTAAGCGACAAATCCTCCTTTGTCGAGTCTAAATAGTCCTAAGGACTTCACCACAACACAGGAGTTCATTAGAAGATGAAACATTTGTGATGAAAAAATATCAAAATAACTTTTATTTATTTATAATTCATATACTAATACAAAAAGGAGCACAACCGTCAACAGGCTGACGATTGGCTTTGGGACACTATTCCCAACAATCTCCCACTTGGCCTAAAGCCTATCGGTGCAGTATCTAATACCCATCTTCGACTTGTAGTCGTTGAACTCCTTCACCGCAATGGCTTTAGTGAATGGGTCGGCCAGATTTTCCTTTCCGTCGATCTTCTGAAGGTCGACGTCACCTCGATCCACGATCTCCTGGATGAGATGGTAGCAGCGCAGAATATGCTTCGTCCGCTGGTGTGCCTTTGGTTCCTTCGCCTGAGCAATGGCTCCAGAACTGTCGCAGTAGAGCAGAACTGGACCAACAAGGGAGGGTGCTACTCCGAGCTCGGTGATGAATTTTCTCAGCCACATCGCTTCTTTGGCAGCATCTGATGCAGCAATATACTCCGCCTCGCATACTGAATCAGCCACAGTGTGCTGCTTGGAACTCTTCCAGCAGACAGCCCCACCATTAAGGGTAAAAATAAATCCTGACACACTCTTGCTATCATCGCGATCAAACTGGAAACTAGAGTCTGTAAACCCTATAAGTCTCAAGTCCGATTCACCATATATAAGCCACTGGTCCTTAGTATTTCTTAAATACTGCAGGATGGTTTTAACAACCTTCCAGTGATTCTCTCCTGGATCAGATTGGTATCTACTCACTACCCCTAGTGAGTATGCCACATCTGGTCATGTACATGTCATGGCGTACATGATAGATCCCACTGCCGAAGCATATGGAATCCTACCCATACGCTCTCTCTCTTGAGGTGTTGTCGGACAATCCCTCTTCGAGAGAGAAATTCCATGGCCTATCGGTAGATAGCCTTTCTTGGAATTTTTCATGCTGAACCTTTTCAGCATAGTATCAATGTACTTGGACTGAGATAAGCCAAGCAACTTTTTGGATCTATCCCTATAGATCCTCATCCCTAGGATGTAGGAAGCTTCTCCCAGATCCTTCATGGAAAACTGTGACGATAGCCAAATCTTTATTCCCTGTAATGCAGGGACATCATTCCCGATTAAGAGAATGTCATCCACATACAATACAAGAAATACTACTACTGGACCATTAGCCCACTTATAAATGCAGGGCTCTTCTCCGTTCTTAATGAAGCCATACGTTTTGATCGTCCTATCAAAATGTATGTTCCAACTCCGAGATGCCTGCTTAAGTCCATAAATGGACCTCTGTAGCTTGCACACCTTAGACTCATCTGTGGATGTGAACCCTTCAGGTTGTATCATATACACCTCTTCGTCCATCTCTCTGTTTAGGAAAGCTGTCTTCACATCCATCTGCCAGATTTCATAGTCCAGATGGGCAGCTATCGCAAGCATAATCCGAATGGATTTGAGCATTGCCACAGGAGAAAATATCTCGTCATAGTCTATACCATAACGTTGACGATATCCCTTGGCAACCAGACGGGCTTTATAGGTCTCTACCTTTCCGTCTGCGCCCCTCTTCCTTTTGAAGACCCACTTACACCCTATGGGTTTTACTCCTTCGGGTGGGTCAACCAATGTCCACACATCGTTGACCTTCATGGACTCCATTTCGAATTTCATGGCCTCTAGCCATTTCTCAGAGTCAGGTCTCTGCATTGCATCCATGTAGGTGATCGGATCCTCATCGTTTTCATCAAGTTCGACAGGATCACCATTCCGAACCAAGAAACCATAGTATCTGTCCAGTTGATGTGGTACTCTACTAGACCGCCTTAAGGGTGCATAATCAATGGGCTCCGGATCTGATCTAATCAAATCCGGTTCAGGTTCAGTAATATGTGTCGGTTTTTCCACCTGTCGAACTTCATCAAGTTCAACTTTAGAGGCAACAGTTCCTTCACTAAGTAACTCTTTTTCTAAAAAGATTGCCTTAAGGCTGACAAACACCTTTTGCTCATCAGCAAGGTAGAAATAATAACCTTTGGTCTCTTTTGGGTACCCTATAAAATTACACTTGTCAGACCTAAGTCCAAGCTTGTCTGTAATTAAACGTTTAACATAAGCCGGACACCCCCAAACCCTAAGGTGCGAGAGTACTGGCTTACGTCCTATCCATATCTCATATGGCGTTTTGGCTACAGACTTACTCGAAACTCTATTTAGAAGGTAATAAGCCGATTCGAGCGCATATCCTCAGAGGAAGATCGACAGACCAGCAAACCCCATCATGGATCGAACCATGTCTAACAGGGTCCGATTCCTCCTTTCAGACACACCATTATGCTGTGGTGTTCCAGGAGGAGTCCACTGAGAGAGAATTCTATTCTCTCCTAGATACGTCAGAAACTCATTGGAAAGGTATTCACCTCCTCGATCAGATCGAAGAGTTTTAATACACTTTTCAGTTTATTTTTCTACCTCATTTCGGAATAGTTTGAACATTTCAAATGATTCCGACTTATGCTTCATTAAATAGACATATCCATACCTAGATAGGTCGTCTGTGAAGGTTATGAAGTAGAAAAATCTACCTCTTGCACTTAAGCTCATGGGTCCACATACATCAGAATGTACCAGACCTAAGAGTTCACTGGCTCGCTCACCTTTTCCAGTAAAAGGTGACTTGGTCATCTTCCCAAGAAGACAGGACTCACAGGTTGGAAGTGATTCACAATCACTAACTTCAAGAATTCCTTTTTGAGCCAACCTGTTTATCCTGTTCTTATTGATATGACCTAGCCTACAGTGCCAAAAGTAGACTTCTGACACATTATCTATTCTAGAGCGTTTACCGAAGTTTTGAACCACATTAACAGGCTGTGATAGTAAGTAAATTTTATTATTTAATTATCCAACAAATATTGTAACACCATTCAAAATGATATTGCAAATATTTTTTTTTATTAAAAAATTATAACCGTACATGGCCAAAAGGCCTACAGAAATAATATTTAATAAAAAACTTGGATAATAGTGACATTCACTCAGAATTACATTACGAGAATTGATTACAAGACTCATGATTCCTAAAGCTAGAACTGGAACTTTGCTTCCATCTCCAACGTTCAGGAACCTCTCGCCTTCATCAAATCTCCTACTGACCTGCAGACCCTGCATCGAATTACAAATATGATAAGGGCTTCCGGTATCCAATACCCAGGCAGTAGTATCACAAATCGAAAAGTTGCAAGGAGTTATCATATAATTACCTTGCTTCTTCTTTGGCCTGTTCGGGTCCAGGGAGGCAATGTATTGAGGACAGTTCCTCTTCCAATGCTCGTGCTTCTTGCAAAAGAAGCACTCCGCCTGGCTCTGGTCGTGCTTGCGCTTCTTGGTCTGACCCCGTGCTACTGTCCCAGCATGAGATTGCACCTTCTTATTTTTCTTCTTCTTGTTCTTCTTCCCCTTCCCAAAGGGTTGACGACGAGAAGAAGACCCTCCCACTACATTCACCGACTCCTTATGGAGTTGGTGATCCTTCTCAAAGTTCTGCAGCAACCCCAACAATCTGTGGTAGTTTACTGCAGGCTTTGTCATTCGAAAATGAATAAGGAATGGGAGGAAGGACTTGGGCAAGGAATTAAGGATCGCATCCTTACCGAGCTGCTCGTGCAGAGGAAAGCCCAATTTGCTTAGGCGCTCAATCATCTCGATCATGTACAGTACATGATTAGTGACTGAGGCCCCATCCCTCATTCGAGCATTGAAAATGGCACAACTAGTTTTGTGCCTTTCAACGTCGTCAGGCGTGCCAAAGGAGTCGTTCAACATTTGAAGCATCTCCTGTGGCTGGGCGTTCTCAAACCTTCGGCTGAACTCGTCATTCATTGCTGCCAGCATAATACATCGAACGGTGGTGCGGTCATTGAGCCACTTCAAGTAAGTGTCTCGGATCGCCTTACTAGCGTTTGGAGCTGGCTCCTCAGGTGCTAGATCCGTTACTACATAAAGGATCCGCTCATGCTCAAGACGATTTTCAATTTTCGATACCAGCTATCAAAATTGAGTCCCATGAGCTTGTCATTATCTAATAATGACTGGAGCGACAGGGTAGTGGCCATAGCTGCATAAAGAAAACGAGACCTCTATTAGTACATAAATTAATACTAAAGACTTGGATTTTAGTCTAAAGTTTTTTCTCAATATTTTTACAACTGGTAGCCTCATCCTCCAATTCGAAAAATTACTTTAATTCCTTAATGGGTACTAGAATCCACACAGACTACACACGAGCCCAACTTTGGTTGGTCAACCCATGTGCATCTATGGGTAGGTTCTTAACCAGTTATTTCTCTAAACAACTTCTAGTAATTGATTTTGCCCCAGAACCTAATCAGTAGGCTTTGGCCTCCACTGAAAAGATCTGGTTAGGTCTAACCATTAACATGACTTAATTTAGTGAATCGGACCAATAAATGATCAGGCCCGACTTTGACCGGCCAACCTAACCACCATCAGAAAGACTCAATCAAATTATCATATTATGAATAATAATTCCATTAGCCAATGAGCACCAGGCCTTTGGGCCTCCAATGATCATTGAACTAATGGACTCATTATCACTCACTTAATGGGAGGCTATGACTTAGTTATCATTATAACTTAATCATTTTAGGGACCTAATAATTTTGAGGATTTTATTAAAGAATAGTAGAGAAGAAATCATCCAGCCAATTTCAATCCTCCCACTGACTTCATCAAGTCAGATTAAAAAAAAATTAATTAAAGCTGGCATTAGGAGCACCTAAATCAGTCACACTGATTTACCTAATGACATGGGTGAGCTCTAATCACCAAGTGATCCAATCAAAATCTAACTTACCAGATTGGCCAGGTAAGTGAGATCAGTGGTGGAGATTTGCTATTAACTCGTCAATGATCGAATCAATGCGAGTAGCTCCCGCTTAAGAACCACTGGTCAAAACTGCCGAACTTACCTTAGACACCAACCGGTTCATTAGTTTTAATTTTGATCAACTTAGTAAATAGGGCTCCACCGCGTAGCCATGAATTAAGTCATCTTGGTCTAGTTAAAGACATGGACCCATTCAATTACAACTATTGAAGTTGAGTCTAGAGTATCCTTGACCTAATCTAATTCAACTTTTGATTAGATTTGACCAATTACTCCATTTAGTCTATTTTTTAACTAACCTTAGGTCTAACCCAATTATGGACCTAATTCATCTAACCCATTGACCCACAAGTTTATGCAATTTCTTAGGTCTTAATTCACAATTCTAGACCTACTAGACAACACTTAATTCTTTTAATTAAGTACTTGGGCTGATGGGTCAGGGTTTGGCATTTTAAAAATAATTTTCAAATTTGAAAGATTTTATTTTCTGTTCACCAAATGTGTTAACTCATTTCACAAACGGGTCAGCACATTTCATAAACAGCAATTCTATTGCTCATTTCATAACAGAAATAACTCAAAATAAATTATAAATTTTCTTTTAGATCTAATCTAACACATTCATGATAAATTTCTTAATTAAGTCTTTTCACTGCTTCATCGGCATGGGATATAATTGCATCGGCACCCCTACCGTCATAGGAGACCCCATCGAATGGGAAGAGAGGGCTTTTAAACCCTATTTTTCTCCTATGACCGGACGGCCATGGGAACAACCCAATTAGATTACTTGCTACTTGGATCAAGTATATCTAAATATACCAATTTTAAAATTTAAATTTTAAATTTTAAATTTCAAATTTTAAATTTTAAATTTCAAATTTGAGATTTCAACCAAATTTTAAATTTCGAATTTCCAATCTTTGAATTTTAAATTTTGAATTTTGAATTTTAAATTTCAAATTTCGAATTTCAAATTTCAAATTTCAAATTTGAGATTTCAACCAAATTTCAAATTTCAAATTTTGAATTTTGAATTTCAAATTTCAAATTTTGAATCTTTTTGAATTTTGAATTTTGAATTTCAAATTTAAACTTATAGATTACACCTTAATCTACGCATGCATATGTATATCATATTCTAGAACCTGGCTCTGATACCATTTGTTGCAAAAATTTAGTGCAGGGGCAAAATGGTAATTTTAAACCTTTTCAAAATTACTATTTTACAGTGGAATTATTAATTAATCTTATTAATTAATATTAATTAACCCTACACTAGGATACAACAGCATGTATTTAAATTTGAAATTCAAATTTGAATCAGTAAACATTTTACAGTGCTGTGTTCAGAACACATCACCTTTTGCGGGTAGTCGATCACCGCAATCTGATCACCATCGGAGGGCTCTGATCGTCACATCACAGCCACACAAATATCTAGCCTCTGCGGATCATCCACACGAAGTTCCCGTCTGATCAGTCCTCACGAATGCTAGTTCGTGATTTCACCCTTTTGATGGCAGATGTTGATTGAACTCCTTTGATCGATGTGTGCCGACTTCTCGGATGCTCTGGATTGTCTGCACAGTTGCTTGAGAGGCTGATGGATCTCTCCCTAAAATTTGGTGGTCTCACAACACTCGTGGCACACCAATCTCACTTCCCGAACCCTAGGTAGAAACCCTAGGGTACACACCAAAACCCTGCGCCCAATTTTTCTCTCTTTTCTTTCTTTTTCTCTCGGAAGGTTTTGGACCTTCACCTTGCGTAGAAGCCTTCCTCATGCCCCAAAGTTTTCTCTCCTAAAATTTTACGTACGTCTCACCTTTCTCCTCTTTTTAAAACAACGTCGACGTGTCTTATCCGCGTGAGAGGATAAAGATAAGAGGTTACACATTTGAATTCAAATCAAATTTGAATTCAAACGAAACCAACTTATCCCTATCCTTTTGGGCATGAGAAGAGAGGGGCGTGGCTCTTTATGCATGGAAAATGTTTCACGAGAAACCTTTTCTCGTGTAAGTAATGTGGCGCACAAAATGGATAAGGATGAAAGGGCAAGTGATAAGTTATCCATTCAAATTCAAACATACTTTGAATTTGAATGGATAACTAATTATTTTATCCATCCATATGACGCACAAATGAGGGCATGGAGAAGGGTTTTGCATGAGAAAAATTTCACAAGAAGTTTCTTCTCGTGAATTCAAATGGGTGCAAGGAAGTTGGGTGTCGCAGGAATTTAAAACAAGGTGGTTTGATTCAAATTGAGCCAACCTAGTTTAAAATAGGTTAAGCACAATTAGATCAGATTAAACCTAACATAATTAGACTTAATTAAGCTCAATAAAATCTTAATCAAATCAGAAATTAACTAAACCTAACCCCTGATCAAATCAGAGACTAAACCACCTTAGCGATTAGGTCAACATTTACCTAATCGGGTCAATCCAAACTGAATCCAATTCAATTTGGACTTGATCCAAAATAATTACTCAATCAAATTGAGTTAATTAGTGATTAAATCACTAATTAAATCTCTCATAAATATTGAGTCCAAATCCGATGGGCAATCAGGCATCAGAGACCATCGATATGAAACCCTGATCAAAAAGTTCAATTTCAAATTCAAAATTTGAAATTCAAAATTTTGACCCCGGTACCCAAAATGTGTGGAACTCATGATTAGAGAATCCTAATTCTCAATCATAGAGTCCCAGATAGATAAGACTCATAATCAGCCATCAGATCAGAAAGGAACCTCTAATGTGTGTGACCCCGCAGGTTCGAACCTAAACCGATAGCACAGGAACCAATTTTTGTACTAATCGAAGTGACCATCTAGCAATGGTACCCGACGATCGGATAGGTCGAATAATCACAATCGCAACATTCAGAACCTACGTGAATATGGTTACCGTATAATTCATCCCTTTTGACCCTT
>NC_025995.2:63672567-63790622 GCF_000442705.2 Elaeis guineensis | reverse complement strand
GGCTTCAGACTTGTGTTTCATTAGAAACATATACCCGTACCTAGACATATCATCGGTAAAGGTAATGAAGTAGACAAAGTTGCCTCTAGCTGGCACATCAAATGGGCCGCACACATCCGTATGTACTAGGGCAAGTAGGTCTGTTGCCCTTTCCCCATGTCCCACAAAAGGAAGCTTGGTCATTTTGCCTTGAAGGTATGATTCACAAACTGGATATGACTCGGAAGTCAACGGACTCAGTAGCCCGAATTTCTCCAATTTGTTAACCCTGTCTTCCGCTATATGACCTAGCCTTAGGTGCCACAGATACTTATCATTTAGACTATCTCTAGGCCTTTTAATTCCTATGGCATTCACATTTTGCTCAATATTAAAAATAGATACATCAACATGTAACTGATAGAGACCATTAATAACAAAACTATTTGCAACTTTATTATTTTCATAAAAAATATTACAATGGTCCTTATGAAAGCTAATCACATAGCCTTCTTGTGATAAAGATGAAACAGAAATCAAATTTTTGCTTGCTGCAGGCACATAATAACAGTCTCTTAAAACTAAATCTAATTCTAATGGTAATCGCAGAGGGTAGGTTTCCACGGCCACGGCAGTAACTCTTACTCCGTTTCTGACGCGTAGGATCATCTCCCCGTCCCTCAGCCTCCTGCTCTCCTTAAGACCCTACATAGAAGTGCACAAATGAGCACTAGAACCAGAGTCAAGTACCCAACTGGATGCAGAAGAAATCATAAGGTTAGATTCGATAATGAGCATACCTTCAGAAGGACTATCCTTCTTGTTCTTCAGGGTGGCCAGGTACTGAGGACAGTTTCGCTTCCTCTTCTTCCCATCCACCTTCTACTTCTTCGCAGACTTCTTTTCTTTCTAAAAGACTTTCTCTTGGAAGAAGTTCGCTCCACAGTAAGAACTGAGCCTTTTGAACCTTTCATTGAAAGCTCAGCCATAACCAGCATATTCATTAACTTGGCCAAGGTACATTGCATCTTATGCATATGAAAGTTCATGATGAACTGACCATATGCATCGGACAAGGATTGAAGGATCACATCAATCTGAAAATCCTTGTCTAAGATGATACCGAGCTTCTCAAGCTCCTCAAGATCCTTGATCATTATCAAACAATGATCTTGGACTGACTGCCCATCACACATCTTAGCCTTAAAAAGTCTTTGACAGACTTGATACTTGGCTACGTGACTCTGTTCACCAAACAACTCTTGTAGGTGAGCCAACATTTGGCGGGTAGTCAAAATATTTTTATGTTGGCACTGCAAGTCATCAGACATTGCACCCAACATGTAGTACCTGGCTTTGTTATCTTCGTCCGTCCACTTTTTCAAAGATGCTCTCTGTTCAGCAGTCGGACGTACTAGCATGGCAGGTGGGTCCTGGTCCAAGACATGAGTCAATTTTTCAGAACCCAGAATAATTCTGTAGTTCCTCAACCAGTTCTTAAAATTTGGTCTAGTCAGTCTATGAGTGTCTAGAAGTTTGGTCAGGGGGTTTGAGGCAGACATGTTTCCTGTAGAGAGTCGAAAGTTTCTACTTAGATTTTGTAATCAGACTCAACCAATTTGTTTAAGATTTTTATTTTTAAACAAATTAGGCTCTCACTATTTTCTCAAATCCCTACACTCCCTTGGTAGAGATGTGAAAATCTCCATGATTAGTGATTTCTAGTGAGTGGTGCGGTCTTCCCGACTGGCTCATCACCTCACCTAATAGTTATTGGTGATGGGTCAATCGATGAGTGGACAACTCTTGTCCAATGATTCTCTAATCATGGTGCACCCAAAACTTGGTCTCTAATTCATGAAGCTCACCGTATCCGAGATATTACTCCAATCCTTAGTTAAGCCAAACCCACCATGTGCACGAACTAGATTCCTGATTGGGTCCCTCACCATATCCAGAATATTGAGCCCAACCTATCCTCTAATCCATAGCATCCAATGGCTAATGGACATGGTTGCATCTTCCCGGTGTAACTGAGCCACTGTAACCAGCGGAGAACAATCAACCTCGGGAAGGGCCCGCACATCCACAATGGTGGAAGACCTAGACTTAATATTTTCTTAGGGAGATTTGATTTAGGTCTCTTTAAACTTGACTTGATATAGTCATAACAATTATGACTAACCTAGTGGCATGGGTTAGCTCGAATTGTTAGCCACCTCAAATTAGAACTGGATCGACACATATGGCCAGGTAAGTGAGACCGGTGGAAGGGATATGCCATTAACTCGACAAGAATGCATTCGAGTCGAGTAGCTCTCAATTAAAAACCAATCGATCGTATTTGCTGAACTTACCTTAGACACCAAATTATCGAACCAGAACTAATTGGGTTAGCCTACAATCTAGATTCTAACCTCTGAGCCAAATTAGATCTTAACTTGATCGAGTCACATCTAAATGTGATTCGACCTTGATCCAGACTTAATCCTATTAGGCTGGTCAATTATTAGCTTTCATGATCCCACCTAACCAACTCTTGATTCGGTTTGATCAACCGCTAGACCTAATTGAGCTACCCAAGCTCGAATCTAATTTTATGAAAATATCTTAGATCTGAAATTCCTAATTTTAGACCTAATTTAATTTCATAAACTTAATACATTAATTAAGTTTGGGTTCATAAACAAAGCATGTATAATAAATCCTAGGGTTTCAGGATCTAAGGTTTTGCAGAAAAGTAAGTTTTGATTTCTGATTAAGGATGAACGCGCGGTACCCCTACACGTCATATGAACATCCCGTTGAATAAGAGGAGAGGGTCTTTAAATCCTACTTCATTCTTATGACCGGACAGCCATGAGGAACACCTTAACCAGAAATATAAATTTAACTACAAAACTAGTTAGATCTAAATTAACATATCTCATATACAATTTAAGATCTAACTAATACATGCTTTGCATATATCTCATGTATCAAAAATTAATCTAATTAACATGCTTTCAGATCTGATACATCACATATAATATCTAAAAAATAAGATTTAAATTGAACTATTCAAAATTAAATCTATTCTAGATAAGTTACTAGATTAGTTCTACAACTAGTCTAGGCATGTAACAGATTAATTTTATAAAAAAATTAAAATTTTATTTTCTATTTTTTGATTTGATTATAACACTTATAATATCAAAAAAATAGAGAATAAATTAGATTTAATTCATATTTTAATCTCATTAAAATATAAAACTTAAGACTATTCATGGATTCAACTAATCCTAGTCTAGTCATGCATCTCATGCATGTTAGATCATCTTAGATTTAATTTTAAATATTTTAATTTCAGATCCTATCACATCTGATGTGGCATCTAAAATTCTTTAATATTAGATAAATTAAAATTAAAATCAGATCTAAATTAGATCTGAAATAGAGCCAACAACCTGGCTCTGATACCACTTGAAGGAAAAACTGCCTTTTTCCTGCGTAGGATCTTCCAGATTTTATCAAATCTGGGGCGGAATAAATTTTAAATTTTTATCCTATGCTATTTTAGATCTAATGTATATTAGATTTAATTTTATTATCTGATATTTTAATTTCAAAATTAAATCTAAAAGTATGAGAAACATAGACATACCTCAAGGGTAATCTAATTACCCTGTAGATGATCGCAGCACTGCCTGAGGTTCTAATGTAGCCACGCAAGCACCTGGCCTCTACCAGTATCCACTTAGGTAAAATTTGGAATGTCTTCTCTTCATGATTCTATGATCCAAAAATTAGATCTAAATCTGATTAGGAAGATCTTCAAAAGTCTTCCTGAAGTTGGAGCAGCAGCCTGTCGAAGAAGTCCTGCAGCCTTCTGTTCCAGGCATCACCATGCCTTGCACCTATGCCAGATGAACGTCCAACTTCTTGGACGTGAAGAGGGGAGAAAGGAGAGCAGGAGGATGTGGAGAAGAGGGGAGGGGGCATCAGCCAATGGGTTTTTTGCATAAAACAAGTTCTGCCCCGAAACCCTAGGTGCAGCAGGGTTTATATAGACCCTATATGCTGCGCAGTGCCACATCATTCGACCAATCAAAAAATTTCAATAAATTTTGGAAAAATTTTGATTGGTAGAGTGATGCCATATGATCACATCAGATAAGAATTCCCATGCTCTCTCCTATGTTGGTGCCAACAATGGATAGGCTCAAATAAGGTGGTGCCAAAGAGTCCAAGTTTATCAGGACTCTTTGGTTCTTATCCATTTGGGGTGCCCACTTAAATCCAATTGGGCTCATGCCATAATCTAATTATGGTACCCAATTTGATTAGGTTTAGGCATGTGGACACTCCACAAAAATCCTCCAATAAGTCCTCTTCAGTTTAAGACCCATATGTCAACTTTTGACAGATGTCCTAAAATGAAATTGGTAGGTGTTAGAAATTAGCAGGTGTTGTCTTAAATTCATCTCATGAATTAAGACAAGCCTTTTCTGAGTTGGACAAGCTTCATTTAAACTAAGAGAAACCTTTTCAAGGTTCTCTAGATGAGTCAGATCACATTTGGCTCAGTAGAGACAGAAAAGATTATACGAGGAGAAAGTTAGGCTCAATCGAGTGCTAGCACGATTTCCTTGAACCTAATTGGATCTTATCCAAATCAATTGGGCTAGCCAATTGATGACGTCCAGATCCTAACCCTTATTTATGTTACCCAGTTAGGTTCAATTCTATATGATAATGAGACATGTCATAATCTCATCATCGACATCATCGAAACTCCTTTTGATGGATTAGAACTCTTCTGATTCAGACAATTAGAATGATCGATCATCAAAATCATTCTAATTGCTTCCAAAATCCACCAGTGACACCTAGCAGTATATGGTGGCAACCCATCAGAACTGAAGATGAACCTCTCGGTGTAGCTACCTGTGTGATTGAGTTTCTCTATCATGAGTCCCGACTGAATTAGGGTTAAGGTGAACTCGTCAAACCCAACATCGGTCATATGAATCAATCGATCGATCCGAGTCCGATGTAAAATCTCAATGGAAAACTCTTTTCCATTATTTCACTTTGCCATGGCCATGGGCTTAAGGACTCGATCTTTCGATCACCATAGGACTACTCCTCTCATCTACCGAGGTTGATAGATCCCATCTTGATGCGATCTGGTTCCTACAATGAATATGCTATAGCCAACATACACCTCAGGGTTTCGGATGGTTAGGAGATCAAGTTATGGTGTAGTCAAACTATAACACACTCAAGATGAACCAACGATGCACCTCAAGTCAAAGAACTAGACACACAACTGCAGCATCGAGCTAGTCATCGACGAGAAGGTAGATTTCCTTATGACTGCTCGAGGTGGTCACGCTCAGTACTCTTGTTCTCAATGAATACCTGTACTCTCCTCCGGTGTCTCCACACCATAGACTCAAGACTCATCTACCCTAAGAAAGCGATCGTACACCAACCTTCCAGATCGATCACCATCCTCGTGATGATTCTATGGTCAGGAGCAGTTTATGAGTTAGTTATGTAAATTCATGTCTTAAATTTTCAACTCTTGAAAATATAAATTAACATTCTCACTAACTCAAAGGATGTATCACAGACACAATGTACACAATGTGGTAGAAGAATAACCCTTTTATTCATTTATAGTCAAAATTATAATTTTGCCCTTAGATTTGTACAGAAATGTGTCAGTCGATCTGGCATCTAGGGCACACATCTAACAACATAGTATGTATAAGTCTTAATAAATCACTTATCCTTTCTCTATATCCACTAAATGGAGTCTTAGTCATTTTTTCCATAAGACAAGATTCACAAGTACCTAATGATTTGTAATCATAAGGATCAAAGAATTTTTTTTTGTATAACTTGTAATTCTTGTCTCACTTATATGACCAAATCGACAATACCAAAGTAAAATATTATTCATCTTTTCTCTCTTTCGCTTTTTACTTTCATCAATATAATGAATATTGTCATTAAATAGAATCAGAAGATTATTATTAACAATACCATGATAAAGAATTTCATTAGAAAAAGAAATTAAACAACCATTGCTCTTTCCATTAATTTTATAACCTTGTTGTAATAGCAATGGTATAGAAGCAATGTTTCTAATGATCTTAGGCATATAATAATAGTTTTCTAGCTCTAAGATCTTCTCAGAAGGTAACTTCAACATATATGTCCCTACAGCCTCTGCTTGGATGGACTCTCCTCCAGCACTATAGAGCTCAAAGCACCCTTCTTCAGCACTGTAATGTTCTGCAGTCCCTATAATGACTTGCTGATATGAGAACTACAGGAGATATCCAATACCCAAGAGTCTGAATTGGAAGAGCTTATTGATAGAATTGTATGTATCTCATACATACCTTTTGGCGCATCGCTTGCATTAGCCTTTACAATTGGAAGATATAACTTGCCATTCTTTTTTCAGTGTCCTGCCTTGCCGCAATGAAAGCAGGTATCTTGTCCGAAGATTTTCTTTCCCTTCTTCTTTATCTTGCTACCCTTAGGGTTCAGAGCTTTTTTTGAACCCTTAAAACCTAACTTCTTCTTAGAGGTTTTACCCATAAGAAAAAGTGAAGCCTTTTCTTTCTTAATGTGACTTTCTGCTATCTTGAGCATATTCAACAGCTTAGATAAAGAGGTATTTAGTTTGTTCATGTGATAGTTCATAACAAACTGAGTGAACAACTCAGGAAGAGATTGTAGGATCAAATCTTGACTTAATTCTCCATCCATCATAAAATCTAGTTGACCCAATCTAGTGATCAGATCAATGACCTTCAGGACATTATCTTATACAGATGAGACCTCAGTCATTCTAGCACAGAATAACTGCTTAAATATCTCATATCTAGCAATCCTATTCTGTTCACCATACAACTCTTTAAGATTGAGGAGTATGGATTGAGTATCCATGCTCTCATGCTACCTCTGTAATTTATTGCTCATAGAGGTTAGTATGATGTACTTGACAGTCAAACTGTCATTCTTCTACACCCTATATATGGATACCTTCTCCTTTGTGGCATCATCCCCAACCTCTTGTGGTTCGGAGACATCAAGAATATAGGAGAGCTTCTCATGAGTGAGTATGATTTTTAAATTCTTCAACCAGTCCATATAATTGAGATCGATCAACTTGTTGAAATCTAAAATTCCTTGCAATGATAGTGAAGATGCCATTTGTAGAATTTAATCTATAATGAATAAAGAACATTACAAAAGCAAACAACTCATATTGACTCACACAATTAAATAAGGTTTTTAGATTTAATTGTGCCTCTCCCTATTTTATCGAATATCATAACCCTCTACCATGATGAATGAGATATATTACATATTTATCTTAGTGGGATTGAGATCCTAATGTTGGAAATTATATCCTAAAGCCAATCGTTTGATGATTATGCTGATTATAAATATATATAAATTAATCAATAATAAAAGTTATATGATATTTTTCATCACAATATTACATCTTTTAATAAACTCTTATATTATGATGAAGTCCTTAGGACTACTTCGATCGATAAAGAATAATTTATTGCATAGTTCTTAAACTGGTTCGCGATCAAATGATACGCTATTACTAGGATGATAGCAATATCAAGTGTAGGTCATTGTGTGCCATATGCATTGATTGTCTTTGTAATCAAATGGTATGACGATACTGGTATAGCATGCAGGTGGGATGTAGGGGTACATCGTCACTGAACATGACCAACTACGGAGCACTCTACTGTCAAGGGTAGCTCACAAAGGGTATGGGTGTAAGTGTCCCTCTGATCTGAGATCACCATGGTAACTTACAAACAACTCACTGTACTTTGGTGCCAGACTAACTGAGTTTTTAATTCAGTGATAGAAGGTTTTTGGGTACAGTCAAGTATTTGTTAAGTCAGTGTGTGAGTCAAGATGGGATTAACCTCTCTAAATTAGTAGGAGATATGCATCAGTGTATTTCAATTTAGCAAAACCTGAGCTCGTATAATCCATATGATGGATTTGAAAAAGATTGAAATACAATATGAATGACTTATCTAAGATTGACAGTTAAATCTTAGGTCATCCTCGAGCATTAGGATTAAAGGGATGAATTATACGATAACCATACACCAATAGTTTCTTGAAAGTTGCTTCGCCTTCATTCGACCTATCCAGATGTTGGGTCATCATTGCTAGATGGTTACATTGATTAGTTCAGAAAGGTATTTGTTGGGTATAAAATACCCCCAGCCGAAGTCCTCCACAGAATCAACGACTCCGCCAGCAAGGCCAACCTCAAAAGAAATCTCCTTCCGGGTTCCCACGGGAGCCGGACTTCATCCTCGACGACCAACAACTTCAGCCACAAGCAGCTCCGCCCGGACTCCCACAGGAGCTGGGCTCCGCCGCCGACATCGACTACAGGACAGCTTCGCTCGGGCTCCCACAGGAGCCGGGTTCCGTCCTCAACGTTAACTGCTGGTAAGCCCTGTCCGGACTCCTACGGGAGCCGGACTTCGCTTTTAACCTTGACCGCAGGAAAACTTCGCCCGGACTCCTAAGGGAGCCGGGCTCCATCTTCGACTCCAACGGCTGCAAGGCAGACTGCGACCGGGCTCCTACGGGAGCCGGACTATGCCGACAACTTCAGCCGCAAGCAGCTCCGCCCGGACTCTCACAGGAGCCGGGCTCCACCGCCGACATCGACTACAGGACAGCTCTGCCCGGGCTCCCACGGGAGCCGGGTTCCGTCCTCAACATTAACTGCTGGTAAGACCTGTCCGGACTCCTAC
Source organism: Elaeis guineensis (assembly GCF_000442705.2). NCBI lineage: Eukaryota > Viridiplantae > Streptophyta > Magnoliopsida > Arecales > Arecaceae > Elaeis > Elaeis guineensis. Next base: position 63,781,833 of record NC_025995.2, on the reverse strand, counting down.
GGGAGCCGAACTTCGCTTTTAACCTTGATCGCAGGAAAGCTTCGCCCTGACTCCTACGAGAGCCGGGCTCCATCCTCGACTCCAACGGCTGCAAGGCAGACTGCGACCGGGCTCCTACGGGAGCCGGACGGACTCCTACGGAAGCCGGACTACGTCGATAACTTCAGCTGCGAGCAGACTCCGCCTGGGCTCCCACAGGAGCCGGGCTCCGTCCTCAACGTCAACTGCTGGTAAGCCCCGTCTGGACTCCTACGGGAGCTGGACTTCGCTTTTAACCTTGACTGTAGGAAAACTTCGCCCGGACTCCTACGGGAGTCGGGCTTCATCCTCGACTCCAACGGCTGCAAGGCAGACTGCGATCGAACTCCTACGGGAGCCGGACGGACTCCTACGGGAGCCGGACTACGTCGATAACTTCAGCTGCGAGCAGACTCCGCCCGGACTCCTACGGGAGCCGGGCTTCGCTCTCAGTATCAACTGCTGGTAAGCTCCGTCCGGACTCCTGCGGGAGCCGGGCTTCACCTTTAACTTTGATTGCAGAGGACTCCGCCCGGACTCTTACAGGAGCCGGGTTTCGCCCGCAACTTCAGCTCTGAGAGGGTTCCGCCCGGACTCCCACGGAAGCCGGGCTCCACCCACGACCCCAACTACAAGGAGGACCCCTCCCAGACCTCTACAGAGGCCGGACTCCGACCGCTGCCGAGCTTCAATCAACAGATCCGCGCCCCCTGGCAGGTCACAATAACAACCATGATCCTGTTCCACTTCCTGTATCGGATTCCGCGTGGCTCCATCACCCCCTGCGATGGACCCGTTACTCTCTGACAGGCTGTGTCAACGGCCATGATTCTGCTCCGCTCCCTGCGACAGGTGCTGCGCGACTCCACTACTCCCTGACAACTAGCGGCAACGGGCGCCGCTCCACTACCTGCAACAGGCTCTACGTGGCAGGCCATGACAATAGCCACGGGTCTACTCCACTACCCTTCGTAATAAATTCTCCTGACCATGGGCAGCCTACTACCAGACGGTTACAAATGTCTTCATCAATCCATTGCCTCCTCCGCCTATAAAAGGGAGACCCAGATACGTTATTCTATAAGCTCATTTCTTATCTCAAAACTTTGCTAAATTCTCCGTTCGAGCACTCCATTCTTGTTGAGGCAGAGAACTGACTTGAGCATCGGAGGGTCTTGCCGGAGCAACCCCACCTCCGATTTAGACTTCCTTTGCAGGTCCTGGCGGCGACCGCGGCTTCCCCGACTCCAGCTTCCCGACGCAAGCAGATTTTTGCACCAACAGGATTGGCGCTAGAGGAAGGGCGTGTCTTCGCAGTACCCTTGCTCTTAAAGGAGCGCTCAACGGATCCGCTTCCGGCCATCTTTTCCGGCACCCGCTCCTCCTCCCCTCATCTGATGCCCTCTCACGAGGTCTCTGCACAACTACCTCCGACTATGGTCGCCGATAAGGGGTGGCCGGATGATCGATCTCTGTCGGATTCTGTCAACGTCATCTTGGGGGAATCCCGACGGGAGGCAATCAGCATACCAGCTGCATCCCCTAAGCGGCAAAAGGTTGAAGAACCCATAACCTTCACCAAAAAAGATGCCCAGGGAGTCCAATTCCCTCATAATGATGCGGTCGTAGTCTCCTTGAACATAGCGAATTACGACGTCCGTCGCATTCTTGTTGACAATGAAAGTTCGGCCGACATCTTGTTCTACGATGCCTTTTCAAGAATGTCCACTCTTAGCGGTCATCTGAGACCGATTTGCTCCCCCTTGATAGGGTTTACCAGTGACGCCATTCCGACAGAGGGAATGATAGCTCTGACTGTGACCGCGGGTCAGTATCCAAAGCAGTCCAGAGCTCTGGTGAATTTCCTGGTGGTAAAGGCGCCATCTGCCTACAATGCAATCCTTGCCCGACCCGGCCTCAATGCCCTCAGAGCTGTCGTTTCAACCTACCATTTGAAATTGAAGTTCCCCACCAACCAGGAGATCGGAGAGGTCCGGGGAGACCAAGCCCTGGCCAGACATTGCTACAACATCACCTTGCAAAGAAGCAATCAAGCGGACCTCTGTCCGGTCGATGGATTGGATGCTCGCGATGACCTCACTGAAGAGAGGGGCGGTCCAATCGAAGACCTAATACCAATCCCTTTGAATGATGGGAACACGGAGCATGTGGTGTTAATTGGCTCCAACCTGGGGGAGGAGGTGCGGACGCGTCTCGTTGATTTCCTCCGAAGGAATGCGGACGTCTTCACGTGGGTCCCGACGGATATGCCGGGGATCGACACAGAAGTCATGGAACATCATCTAGCAGTCGACCCAAAACATCGGCCGACGAAAGAAAAAATCCAGAGTCATGCCCCGGAGAGGCAGAAGGCGATAGCCGAGGAAGTGGATAAGCTTCTCAAGGCCGGATTTATTAAGAAAGTCAATTATCCTGAGTGGATCTCCAATGTTGTTTTGGTCAAGAAAGCAAACGGCAAGTGGAGGATGTGTATAGACTTCAAAAAGCTGAATAAGGCTTGTCCAAAGGACAGCTACCCCCTTCCCAGGATCGACCAACTGGTGGATGCTACCTCAGGCCATGAGCTCCTCACTTTTATGGATGCGTTCTCCGGCTATAATCAGATTAGAATGGCACCGGAAGATGAAGAAAAGACAGCTTTCATCACTAATCATGGCCTTTACTGCTACAGGGTCATGCCTTTCGGCCTCAAGAATGCGGGCGCGACCTATCAACGACTGGTGAACAAAATCTTCAAAGAGCAGATCGGCCGAAACATGGAAGTTTACGTGGACGATATGCTTGTAAAAAGCAGATCTTCCAGAAATCATGTCGCCGACCTCGAGGAAATCTTTGGCGCTCTTCGAAAGTATAGAATGAAGCTGAACCCGACCAAATGTGCTTTTGGGGTAACCTCAGGAAAGTTCCTGGGCTTCATGGTATCGGGGCGCGGGATTGAGGCCAATCCAGAGAAAATTTGCGCCATCCAAGAGATGACCGCCCCAAGGTCGGTCATGGAGGTTCAGTGCCTCACGGGAAGGATAGCGGCTCTTAATCGCTTTGTCGCGAGGTCGGCCGAATGATGTTTGCCCTTCTTTCAAACCCTCAAGCAGCCGAAGAACTTCTGTTGGACCTCTGAATGCCAACAGACATTCAAAGAATTAAAAGGCTACCTTAGCTCACCCCCGCTGCTGGCGAAGCCCGAACCTGGGGGGAACTATTTTTGTACCTAGCAGTCTCTCCCACGGCCCTCGCAGCTGTCCTTGTCAAAGAAGAAACGAAAGTCCAGCGATCGGTCTACTACATTAGCCGCGCGTTGAGGGACGCCGAGACCAGGTATACTAAATTAGAAAAACTGACCTACGCCTTGTTGATTGCAGCTCGGAGACTCCGACCTTACTTTCAAGGGCACACGGTGACGCTACTCACCGATCAACTGATCAAGGCGTCTTGCATCGAGTTGATACCTCCGAAAGGATGGCAAAATGGGCGATCGAGCTCATGGAATTCGATATCAACTACAGACCTAGACCGGCAATAAAGGCCCAAATATTGGCAGATTTCATTGTAGAGTGCACCATCCCAGAGGAGGCCGAACCTGAGCAAAGTGGAGTGACAGCCCAAAGTCTCAACCGAACTCCCCAACGAAGAAGCCAGTCCCTCCGATTGCTTTTGGACCCTCTTTGTGGATGGATCTTCCAACGTGGCAGGTGCGGGTGCAGGCCTGATCTTGGTCAGCCCGGAGGGAGTCGTCGCGGAGTACGCTCTGCATTTCGAGTTCTCCGCAACAAATAATGGAGCGGAATATGAGGCTCTGATTGCAGGATTAAGGATCGCCAAAGAGCTGGGAATAGGTCAACTCCGGGTGCACAGCGATTCCCAACTTGTGGTGGGACAAGTCAGCGGGAGTTATGAAGCGCGGGAAGATAGTATGGCCAGGTACCTTGAGAAAGTGAAGGAGCTTACCCCCACCTTTAGCAGTTTCGACATCAGGCAGATTCCAAGGTCGGAGAATACCAGAGCCGATCTTCTCTCCAAGCTGGCGACATCAGCTCCGGCCGAATTGCCCAAAGGCGTCCTCTTTGAAGTTCTAAAACATCCGAGTATAGAAGAACCGCGGCCCGTAATGGAGATCGACCACGAGCCCAGCTGGGTCGACCCGCTGATGACCTATCTTAGAGATGGAGTTCTTCTCGAGATGCGAAGGAGGCTCGGAAGCTCCAAAATCAAGCCTCCCGGTACATCCTTTATGAGGGCAAATTATACAAAAGATCATACTCCTTGCCCCTCTTAAGGTGTCTCCAGCCCTCAGAAGCTGACTACGCTTTATGGGAAGTACACGAGGGAGCTTGCGGAAACCATTTGGGTGCCAGATCTTTATCCCACAAGCTACTCCGCCAAGGGTACTACTGGCCAACAATGCATCATGATTCGATTGAATACGTCAAAAAGTCGATCGATGCCAGAGATACGCCAACGTCCAGAGACAACCCGCTACCGAGCTCACACCCCTAAGTGCCCCATGGCCTTTTGCACAGTGGGGGATGGACATCCTTGGCCCCTTTCCCATGGCGTCTGGGCAAAGAAAGTTCCTCCTGGTAGCGATCGACTACTTCACCAAATGGGTTGAAGCCGAACCACTAGCAAAATCACAGAAGCAAAAGTACAAGATTTCGTTTGGAAGTCAATTGTGTGCAGGTTCGGTCTACCTAGAACCCTAATCACTGATAACGGATGGCAATTCGCGGGAGCAAGATTCGCCGAATTCTGTGAAGATCTAAACATCTCCCACAACTTCACATCAGTAGCCCACCCTCAGGCGAACGACGAAGCTGAGGTAACTAACAGAACCCTTTTGCAGGGAATTAAGACAAGGCTTGAAAAAGCAAAAGGAACTTGGGCGGACGAGCTTTATCACGTGCTATGGGCGTATCGAACTACCCAGAGGTTACCTACAGGGGAGACTCCCTTTGCTTTAGCCTTTGGTACGGAAGCCGTCATCCCGATCGAGCTTAAACTCCCATCGGCGCGAGTCGTGGCATTCGACGAACCCCAAAATACACAAAGTCTCAGAGCCAACCTCGACCTGCTGGAAGAAAGACGGGAGATTGCTCAGGTTCGAATGGCAGCCTACAGACAGAAAGTTGCCCGATATTACAACGCCCGGGTCAAGAGCAAAGCCTTTAAAGCAGGAGATCTGGTGCTTCGACGGGCTGCTGTCTCGCAACCTCAGGACCGGGGGAAGCTCGCCCCGAACTGGAGGGACCTTATGAGGTCAAAGAAGTAGTTCGGCCCGAAACTTATTATCTCAAGGAGCTCGGGGAGCCGACCTCCCGCGATCGTGGAGCTAAAAAACTTACGAATGTACTACCAGTAATTTCGTTTTAATCAAAAAATGCATGCCCATATGTCTTGGGACAATTCAAGCAAACTGTATCAAAAACAAAAGGGCAACCTCATAAAGTCAAAGGCCCGATTCTTTTAGACCGGATGGGGGAGAGGCCTTACAACGCCCATATGTGCCCCCACAGCCCTGTTAGGGACAGGAGGAGAACCTCGCCCTAACTTGAGCAAAGTCGAAGGCCCGGTTCTTTTAGACCGGATGGGGGGAGAGGCCTTACAACGCCCATATGTGCCCCCATAGCCCTGTTAGGGACAGGAGGAGAACCTCGCCCTAACTTGAGCAAAGTCGAAGGCCCGGTTCTTTTAGACGGATGGGGGGAGAGGCCTTACAACGCCCATATGTGCCCCCACAGCCCTGTTAGGGACAGGAGGAGAACCTCGCCCTAACTTGAGCAAAGTCGAAGGCCCGGTTCTTTTAGACCGGATGGGGGGAGAGGCCCTACAACGCCCATATGTGCCCCCACAGCCCTGTTAGGGACAGAGGAGAACCTCGCCCTAACTTGAGCAAAGTCAAGGCCCGGTTCCATTTAGACCGGATGGGGGAGAGGCCTTACAACGCCCATATGCGCCCCCACAGCCATGTCAAGAACAGGAGGAGAACCTCGTCCTGACATGAGCAAAGTCAAAAGCCGTTCTTTTAGACCGGATGGGGGAAGAGGCCTTAGAGCGCCCTAATGCGCCCTCGCAGCCCAGCCAGGAACAGAAGGAGAACCTCGCCCTGGCTCAAATAAACGGGAAGGCCCGGACTCCTACGGGAGCCGGGTTCCGTCCACGACGCAAAGAAGATTTCACCCGGACTCCTATGGGAGTCGGGTTCCGTCCACGACGCCCAGGAAAACTTCACCCAGACTCCTACGGGAGCCGGGCTCCATCGCCGACATCAGCTACAGGACAACCCCGCCCGGACTCCTACGGGAGCCAGGCTCCGCTGACAACAGCAACTGCCGATAGGCCTTGTCCGGACTCCTACGGGATCCGAACTTCGCCTTTAACCTTGATTGCAGGAAGACTTCGCCCTGACTCCTACGAGAGCCGGGCTTCGCCCATAACTCTAACTTCAAGAGGGATTCTCCATTCGAGCTCCACGGGAGCCAAACTTAGCCTCGACTTCAGCGGAGAAAAACTCCAAGCAAAAAAGAAGGCAATGGATCGCAACAGCGATGATCGGAAAGCAAACAGCGCACGAGGACAACGGGAGCTCGAATCCTCGAATTCAAGCCCCAGGAAGGACCCCGGGCCCAAATGGCCCCGAGCGAACCTGCAGCCGTCAACGGAATAACAACTGGGTATCTTCGAACAGCGTAAAAGTCAAAAAGGAGCTCGGCAAATAACAACCCTACGTGAATAAAAGAGGTCATCGATGACCTTGGGACGACGTGAAAAAGAAAAGAAGAAAAGAAGGAAGAAAGAGGAAAGGAAAATGAAGAAGTTCGACAGACAACTATTCAATGCAAGATGCAGACAAGGTAACCAAATCTTCTTTTCATTTAACAAGATATACGTTACAGGACCCGATGGGTCGAGAAAAAGATATACATCGTCGCAAGCCTCGCGAGCACGGCTTGGAAGGGGTATACCGAAGGCCGCTCCGAGCTGCAAACTCCTCTTCCCATCTCTGTCCTTCTCAACCGTGTTCTCCAGTGCGTGTAACGGACCTATCAGCTCTCGCCCCACCTCACTTCGCTCCATCTCCGAAATCCCGACCCTAGGGGGGAAAGGGTGGGATAGATCCCCGGGGGCGGTAAGGGCAACGGCGGCAGTGACGAAGACCTGTTTCAAGAAGAACCGGAGTCACCTTGGATGCAGCGGTGATGCCAGAGATACACTCCATCTCCGAATGTTCCACGACAGCCGCCACCCAAAATACTCCGACAAGGTCGGCATGCGCTACTTCCACCGTCCCCGCAACAAGTTCCACTGCCCCACCGTCAACGCCGACCGCTTCTGGTCCCTTGGCCCTGACAGTATTAGGGATCCCGCCATAGCTTGTGACGACAGCTCTGTCCTCTTGACCGGTATCACCCCGCCTTGCTGCTCCGAAATTCTCGGACAGAATAACTTCACCGGCTGCCCCCGTTATTAAACCCCTGTTGTTGAAGGAATTCTTCCTTGAGCCCCCTTTAAAGCGACGGAGATTCTCACCGGCCGTCGTTCTCCTCCTCACCTTCCTCCAAGCCCTAGACATCCCCTCAAGAACGGCCTCCGGGGTAGAGGACATGGCGTAGGAACCCTCAGAGAAGAATTGGGGGGCTGAAGGAGGCAAGGACTGGTGCGAGGGAAGCAAGGCTCTCAGGCGAAAGAAAGGCGCCAGGATGAAGCCATGAAAGGACTAGGGGGTTTAAATAGCCGACGGATCCTGGCGCAGTTATGGCGGTGGATATTCCTGGGCCAACTGGTGCGTGCCACGTGTCGCGCTTATCCCTTCATCGCTATCGAGGGTTCATCGTTCACAAATTCCCATGGCACGGCGCTTGGGATCGCGTTTTGACGGGGGTTTCGAAAAGACTCTTCAGGTCACCTTCACCGAAAAGCGGGCTCTGACGTACACACATTAAATGCCAAATATCTAGGGGCGGCGGTACGCAGGATTCGAAGGGGCGACTTCGGCTGTGTCCATCTCTCTGTACTTCCTTCGTTTGAAATTCAAACTCGAAAGTAGGGGGACTGGTGTTGGGTAAAAAATACCCCCAGCCGAAGTCCTCCACAGAATCAACGGCTCCGCCAACAAGGCCAACCTCAAAAGAAATCTCCGCCCGGGTTTCCACGGGAGCCGGACTTCATCCTCGACGACCAACAACTTCAGCCGCAAGCAGCTCCGCCCGGACTCCCACGGGAGCCGGGCTCCACCGCCGACATCGACTACAGGACAGCTCCGCCCGGGCTCCCACGGGAGCCAGATTCCGTCCTCAACGTCAACTGCTGGTAAGCCCCGTCCGGACTCCTACGGGAGCCGGACTTCGCTTTTAACCTTGACTGCAGGAAAACTTCGTCCGGACTCCTACGGGAGTCGGACTCCGTCCTCGACTCCAACGGCTGCAAGGCAGACTGCGACCGGACTCCTACGGGAGCCGGACGGACTCCTACGGGAGCCGGACTACGTCGATAACTTCAGCTGCGAGCAGACTCCGCCCGGGCTCCTACGGGAGCCGGGCTTCGCTCTCAGTATCAACTGCTGGTAAGCTCCGTCCGGACTCCTGCGGGAGCCGGGCTTCACCTTTAAATTTGATTGCAGAGGACTCCGCCCGGACTCTTACAGGAGCCGGGTTTCGCCCGCAACTTCAGCTCCGAGAGGGTTCCGCCCGGACTCCCACGGGAGCCGGGCTCCACCCACGACCCCAATCGCAAGGAGGACATCGCCCGGATCCATACGAGGGCCGAACTCCAACCGCTGTCGAGCTTCAGCCGGCAGATCTGCACTCCCAGGCCACAATCACGGCCACGATCCTGCTCCACTTCCTGCGGCGAACTCCGTGCAGCTCCATCACTCCCTGACAGGTCGCAGTAACGGTCGCAACACTGCTCCACTCTCTGCGGCGGATCCCGCGCCCACGCGGCTCCATTTCTGCCTGACAGGCCATGATAAATAGCCGCGATCCTGCTCCACCTCCTGCAGCAGATATCGCACGATTCTCCCATCCGCTGGCAAGACGCCGCAGCATCTGCGTCCCACTTCCCACAGCAGATTCCACGTGGCACGCCCCAGTGATGGCCACGGCTCCGCTCCACTACTCTTCGCAGTAGATTCCTCCTGACTAAGGGCGGCCCATTACCTGGCGGTTACAAACGTCGCCATCAATCCGTTACCTCCCCCGCCTATAAAAGGGAGAACCCAGATACGTTATTCTCTAAGCTCATTTCTTATCTCGAAACTCTGCTAAATTCTCCGTTCGAGCACTCCATTCTTGTTGAGGCAGAGAACTGACTTGAGCATCGGAGGGTCTTGCCGGAGCAACCCCACCTCCGGTTTAGACTTCCTTTGCAGGTCCCGGCGGTGACCGCGGCTTCCCCGACTCCAGCTTCTCCGGCGCAAGCAGATTTTCGCACCAACAGTCCTTAAATTTATTTTGATGATTACAAAGTATTTGAGGGGATTTTTAATGATTTTGGCTTGAAAAAAGATTTATTGTATTTCAGGGGCAAAATCATAATTTTATCAGATCTGATTCGGAAGCCTCAAGAGCAAGAACAAAAGATGTGTAATCTATTGGAGGCAATTTCAACATTTTTGGAAGTGTATTTTGTAAGAAAATCAGGTTTATATTTTTGAGTCGACCCCATTAGTCGACTCATGGCTAAAAAGGCTGAACGACACGTAAAATTTTTAGCTGGCACACTCTGTGAGTCAACCCTATGAGTCGACCCCTTGGCATGAGTCGACCCTATGAGTCGACCTCTACTGCTCTGCAGGCCAAAATTACAGAACAGTCATTTTCTGCTCTTTTCTACAGAGGTCGATTCCATGAGTCGATCCATGAGCATGAGTCGACCCTATGAGTCGACCCCTGTGACAGAAAATTTTCGCAATGGCTAGTTTTTAACCCATTTCGATTGCATTTAATGCTCATTTAATGTGCTCTAATGGTTCTATTTCAGCCCAGATTACTCTCCACCATTATTTAAAGTTATAAAAAGTACTTAAAGGAGGGAATCAAGAATAAGAGAAAGGTTTTGAAGAGGATTTCAAGCATACATTTCAGCCCTAAACAAAGAGCCCTCTTGAAGTTAAAGAAGCTTTTATTTCAAGTTCACCAACCCCTCAAGAGCTCACTCAAGTCTTCAACCACCTTGAGAAAAATCAGAAGAGCTTGCTTCTTATTGTGTAAAGTGTATTTAAAGCTTTATTTACTCATCAAAGGAGCTGAATTTGTATTTTCGTGTGATTAACTCACATACCCTATTTTGTCTTGATATTTTATTTTGGAAGGGTTCCAAAATGTGGAAAGGTTGATCCGAACCTTGAATCGAATTATATTGGGTTGGCTTGTATCCAAAAAATAAGTATTTTAGCTTGGAATAGCTAGAGTCAGAGGTTCTGACGTTGTATTTGATTGGCTTGTACCCGAAAAATAAGTGTTCTAGCTTGGAATAGCTAGTGTCGGAGGTTTCGACATTATATTCGGGTTGAATACAGTTTAGTGGATTTGAATTCCCAAGTAGGAGCTTGGGGAGTGGATGTAGGTGCAAGGTTGACACCGAACCACTATAAATCTTCTTGTTTATATTGTGCTTACTTTCTCTCCTTTTAAATTTTACATTCTTGCATCCAACTTCTACACTTTGCATAAATTATACTCTCCATACTTATCTTGCTCATTGTCAAATATTCTTCATAGTTGTAAGTTAAGTTTAAATTTTTCAAAAATCCAATTCACCCCCCCTCTTGGGTTGCATAGCTGGGCAACAAGTGGTATCAGAGCTCGATGCTCTAGCCCTACTTTGATTTAACCATCAAAGAGCTAAAGATCTATGGCAACTCAAGTTGGCACTTCTCTAGCCGAGGGGCAGTCCACAAACCGACCTCCACTTTTCAATGGGTCAAACTATACCTATTGGAAAGCTCGGATGAAAATCTTTATTCAAGCACTTGACTATGATATGTGGAGTATCATAGTCAATGGACCACATATATCCACTAAAATAATTGATGGTGTGGAATCAACCAAATCCGAAAGAGAATGGAATGAGGTTGAGAAAAAAATGGCTCAACTAAATGCAAAAACCATGAATGTTTTGTATTGTGTTCTAGATGCTAATGAATTCAATCATATTTTAACATGCATGTCTGCTAAAGAAATCTGGGATAGATTAGAAGTAACTCATGAAGGAACTAACCAAGTGAAGGAATCAAAAATTAACATGCTTATGCATAAATATGAACTTTTTAAAATCGAGCATGATGAGTCAATTACTGAAATGTTTACTCATTTTACTGATATTATTAAAAGTTTAAAAAGTCTTGGTAAGCCTTATTCTAATAGTGACCTCGTGAGGAAGATTCTTAGGTCTTTATCAAGGACTTGGGAGACCAAAGTGACCGCAATCCAAGAAACTAAAGATCTAAACATCCTACCTTTGGAAGAGCTTCTAGGATCGCTGATGACTCACGAGCTGAGCATGAAACAACATCAAGAAGAAGCTGTCAAAAAAAAGAAGATAATCGCCCTCAAATCAACTGCTCAACCTGATAAGAAAACTGATGATACAGAAAATGAAGAGAAAGATGAAGAAATGGCTCTCATTACTAGAAGGTTTAAGAAGTTTTTGAAGAAAAGGAGACAAGAAATGAGGAAGAGGCCACCTATAAAAGGGGAACATAGCAAAGAGAAGGATAAAGACCAACCCCTTATTTGTTATGAATGTAAGAAATCGAGACACTTTAAGTCTGAATGCCCACAGCTGAAGAAGGATCCCAAAAGGTACAAGAAGAAGGCCATGATGGCTACATAGAGCGGAAGTGATGAGTCAAGCTCCGAAGAAGAAGAGTCAAATGAACAAGCCAACTTGTGCCTTATGGCATATGAAAATGAGGTAAATATTGAAACTCCTATTGACTTTATCTTTGAAGAACTTCATGAAGCTTTTTATGATCTGATTGATGAACTAAAGAAGCTAGGGGTAAAGAACAAAGAATTAAAGTCAAGAAATCAATCTTTACTAAAAAAATTGAGAGCATTTCAAATGAAAAATTTACCATGTCTCAAGAAAATCTGAATTTAAAGAATGAGATTGTCAAGTTAAAACCAATGATTAAAAAATTCACTTTAAGCTCAAATAAACTTCACATGATACTTGACAATCAAAAAGCCATTTATGATAAAGTCGGTTTTGGATATAATCCTTTAAAGAAACAAAAATTTCTGAAAAATATCCTTGTAAACTCATCATACAACAAGTTTTCAAATATAACTTGCTTTAAATATGATAAAGCAGGACACAAATCCTACTCATATTTTTTTAAAAAATCTGAAAATTCTAATGTAAAGAAAATATAGGTTCCAAAAGGAACCATTATGACTAACCAAAAAGGACCCAAAAAAACTTAGGTACCAAAAGTCAAAACTTGATTCTTGTGTATAGGTGTGTCTTGCATCCCAAGGAATAAACCGGAGATGGTATCTTGATAGTGGGTGCTCAAGACACATGACTGGTGATGAATCCCAATTCATCATACTTGTTGCTAAAAATGGAGGGATGGTCACCTTTGGAGACAATGACAAAAGAAAGATCATCGGTATAGGTAACATTAGTATCACTCCCTCCAAGTATATTTATTGGATCATGATCCGGCTCCTCCCACGGACCTTGGGTGCAGCGAAACCAGCAACGAACAAATCTGGAGTCTTCTGGACTTGATTGAAGCCCTTGACAAATCAGCCTGGTTACTGTCTTTTCGTCATCCTTTCGTTCCAGATGAAGAACGCCTCTAAAATACCTCTAAAAAATCCAAGATCTGGTACCCAACCAGATCAGACCTGGACCGAGGTCTTTCAATTCATAGATCTCGAATCGGGCATTCTAAACAGGGAAGAAGGTAGATGAAACAGACTTTGCAGATCTGTCCTGCTGCAGCCTTTCCTGTAGATCTGTTGATGGAGATCTCACCCGCGCCTCAAACGATCTCAGATCAACTCCAGATCTGAGAAGAACTTGTATCAACCTCTTCTCAAGGGATTTCAGGTCCTGGACCTGATGTTGGGTGGCTGCAAGAGAGGAGGAGCAATCTGGTTGGCGGCTCAAGGGGGAGGGGCTAGCGCCTCCTTGCTTTTCTTCCTTTATGGACCTGGCGGCAAGAAACCCTAGGGTTTCTTGCTCCTGGGGTGGAGAATAGCTGGAGAGAGAGGGAGAAGAGAGAGAAGATTGGGAGAAAGAGTTTTATATTTCTTGGCTTAATCAAACCTATACAGTACATGTATATATAAACACAGGTCAAGTGACCCAAACCCAAAACTCCTTGACCAACTCTATGGGAGATTAGGTTAACCCAAGCCCATGTACACCCATGACTCGACCTAATCTCATCTATCCTGGGCCAGACCTAGCCCATAAAGAGTTGGTCCCTTGAGGCCCACATAACCTAGACCTCAAGAATCCGAAAGGTCCACAGCCTTTCAACCTAGGGCCCAACTAGCCCTAGAGCCTCCATGAAGCCCTCATGAATGATGGACCTTGGCCTTAGCCTTGGTCCCTGGGCCTTGGGCACACCACCTGGATCACAACAATCTCCACTTTGGTGTCCCAAGGCCTCAACCAGCTCCACTTGTCCATCAGCCGCATCAGCTCAACACATCTCTGAAAGCTGTCCCATGGAAGTACCTTCGTAAGTGCATCAGCTGGGTTCTCCTTGGTGTGTACTTTTACCAGTTCCACCTCACCATCCTCCACAAGCTCCCTGATCCGATGATACCGAATGTCGATGTGCTTTGTCCTTGCATGATAGACTGAGTTCTGTGCTAATAGAAGTGCACTCTGGCTGTCACAGTGCACTCTAATGCCTCCTGAGTAAGGCCCATCTCCGTCAACAAACCTTCAGCCAAATTGCCTCCTTAGCTGCTTCTGTCAGCCTGATGTATTTCGCCTCTGTAGTGGATAGGCCGTGATAGGCTGCAGACTGATCTCCAAGAAATAGGACCTCCATACAGGCTAAAGATGAAGCCTGTCGTAGACCTCCGGATATCCACTCTCCACGAAGTCTGCATCTACATAACCCCAATCAGCCCCTGAGCCTCCCTGGATATGTCAGAGTATCCCACTGCACCTCCTCGCTGTCGTAGCAGATGCCAACTCCAACTGAACCCGCAGGTATCTGAATATCCACTTCAGAGCTCTCCAGTGCTCCCTGCCAGGCTGCCATGAACCTGCTAACCTGACTCACTGCATGAGCGATGTCTGGCCTAAACAGACCATCGCATACATCAAGCTCCCAACTCCTGAAGCATAAGGACCGTCTCCATCTCCTGAGCCTCCACCTCAGTCTGTGGCACATGGTCTTCGAGAGTCTGAAGTGACCGGCAAGTGCAGCTCCACCGGCTTTGCTCCCTTCATCCCGAACCTCTCTAAGACCTTCTGTATGTAGCCCCCCTGAGATAGATGCAGCACCCTCCGGCTCGGTCTCTGAAAATCTCCATGCCTAGGATCTTCCTTGCAGGGCCCAAATCCTTCATCTCAAACTCCCGAGATAAGGATGCCTTCAGATCCTGCACAACCTTTCTACTCTTGCATGCTATAAGCATGTCATCCACATACAAGAGTAGGAACACCCTAGAACCATCCTCAAGAGACTGAACATAAAACAGGGATCAAACTCGCACCTGGAAAGTCCAATGCTGTGCACATAGGAGTCGAACCGCTTGTACCATTACCTCGGCGACTGCTTCAGCCCATACAGCGACTTCTGCAACAAACAAACCTTTCCCTCTGATCCTGGATCCCTGAAATGGGGCTGCTCCATGTAAATCCTCTCCTCCAAATGCCCATGGAGGAAGCCATCTTGACATCCATCTGCTCCAGCTCTAAATCCTGAGCTGCTACAATGCTCAGCAACACTCTGATGGAAGTATGTCTGACGACGGGAGAGAAGACCTCGCTGAAGTCGATGCCTTCCTTCTGGGAGTATCCCTTGGCCACTAACCTCACCTTGAATCTGATACCTCCCTGCTCTGAAGGCCTTCCTTGCGATGTAGACCCATTTGAGCCAATGGGCCTCTTCCCTGTGGCAACTGCATCAATCGCACGTCTGGTTCTGGTGGAGAGACTGCATCTCCTCGACATCGTCTGGACCCACCGCTCTTTCCTGGCTCTCAATAGCCTCCTGATACGTATATGGGTCTCCATTCACTGTCACCAGGGCATATGACAGCATCTCCTCGAAGCCATATCGGTCCGGTTGCCTGATGGTCCTCTTGGGCTTGTGTAGGGCAACACCGATATCAGTCCTCGATCCAGCTCGCTCCTGCTGGACCTCTTCACCTCGATCATCCATCCGAGTCCTCTCCACCTGTGGAGACACCTTAGGTAGGTTCTCCACCTGAATGTCATGTCCTCCCGTAGTACTGCAAGAGGCAAAATCAAAGAGGTAAGCTGTCCAGCAGCCCTACTGACCTCCTCCTGCTCCTGCTGCTCTCCATGCTGCTCGCCTCTGTAGGACTGACTCCTCATCAAAAGTCACATCCCGACTAATGATGACCTTCTTTTCCAAGGGATCCCACAGCCTGTATCCCTTAACTCCTCGCGAATAGCCTAGAAACACCATCTTGCGTGATCTGGCATCTAGCTTGCTCTGCTCACCAGCTCCAATGTGCACATAGGCCGTGCACCCAAATATCCGTAGATGGCCCACCCAACTGTCCTCCCAACCACACCTCCTCTGGAAGCCTGCCATCCAACTGGTGTGAGGTGACGATTGACCAAGTAACCCGCTGCGTCAACTGTGTCAACCCAGAAACCTTTGGAAGCCCTGCCTGCAGCCTCATGCATCGTGCCTTTTCCAAAGTGTTCTGTTCATCCTCTCGGCCACCCCATTCTGCTGTGGAGTCTCCTTAACTGAGAAGTGTCTCCTGATCCCACACTCCTCACAGTAGTCCTGGAACTCTCTGCTGGTGTACTCCCACCATTGTCTGACCTCAGACACTTCACCTCCTCCCCTGCTCCTTCTCCACCTCAGCTCTCCAGATCTTGAACTTGGTGAAGACCTTGACTTCTCTCTCATGAAGTAAATCCAGAGTTTCTTAAGAAATCATCAATCAGGGTCATGAAGTATCTGGCCCCATTCCTAGCTGAAACTGGTGCTGGTCCCCACACATCATGTGTACTAACTCCAGAGGGGCTGCACTGTGGGTTGTACTGATGTTGAACTGAACTCTCCTCTGCTTTCCATCTGGCAAGGCTCACAGATCTCCCTATAGCACCATCCTCCAGATCAGAGATGAGTCCTCTCCTGCTCAACTCCCTCAGCCCCTTGTCACCCATATGGCCTAGCGGTAGTCCACATCCTGTAAGTCCCCTGCTGGTCCTGTGCTGCAGCTGCTGCATCAGACTCTCTGATACCACAGATCCCTCCATGCGATAGAGATTATTGTCCAACCTCCTACCTCTCATCACCACCATAGCTCCATTGGAGATGTTTAATACTCCTGCTTCTAGCCCTACTGCTGAAGCTGTATCCACTACGCTCCAAGCAGCCTAGTGACACCAGATTCTTTTCCAGCTTCGGGACGTGCTTTACATTTGTCAATGTCCTCACAATCCCATCAAACATCCTCACCCTGACTGTCCCTATCCCAGCCACCTTGCAAGGATGATTGTCACCTAGAGTCACTAATCCCTCATCTGTCTTGGTGTATGTCGCAAACCAAGACCTGTGTGGTGTGTAGTGATGTGAGCACGCAGAGTCTAGTGTCCACTCCTCTGTGTAATGCCTGTGACCATCTGATACCACAATAGATCATCCTCTACCTGCTGCCCAGCAACTGCACACACTGATTCTGAGCCACTTCTTTCTCCCTTCTTGCTCTTCCATAGTGGACATTCTCGCTTGAAGTGCCCGAACTCGTTGCAATTGAAGATTTCATCTCTTTCTTTCCCTTCCTGGACTTGGACCGCCCCCTGGACTTGCTTCTGCCTCTGCCTCTACCTATCCTTTCCCCTACTGCCAAACCCTCTTGGGGAGCCCGATCTCTGGTCAACTTTTTTCTTTGCTCATTAGACCTCAGCACCGAGACCATGTCCTCATATTCCAGAGTCTCTTTACCGTAGAGCAGTGTAGTCACCAAAGAGTCATATGATCCTGGCAGCGAACACAAAAGCAACAGGGACTTGTCTTCCTCATCCAGCTTCACCCCGATATTCATCAACTCCGTGCACAACTAGTCGAACCTCTTAATGTGGCCAATCACATCAGATCCTTCCTGCATCCAAAGACTGTACAACCTCTTCTTCAGCATTAGCTTGTTGCACATATTCTTCCCCATATATATGGTGTGCAACTTCGACCAAAGCCCTTCGGAGTCTTTTCTTCAGCACTGAATACAACCGCATCCGCCAAACATCCTTTGATCACCAGCATGCTTTCTTTTCCAACGATGCCCACTGTCTATCTGTCATTCCCTCAGACTTCTCATCCAAAGCCTGATCCAGATCTGCTTGCACCAGAAGTCCTCCATCTGAATTTTTCACATGAAAAAATTTTTCTTGCCATCAAACTTCTCAAATCGACCTTCATATTACTGCCCATGACCGGATCCAAGCCAAATAAGCAATATAAAAACAAGAAGTGTAGAATATACCTTGATGGTACCTTGCTGAAAATTTTCAGCACTTGGGATCTTCAACTTCTCGTGCTTGGAACCACTTCCTCACCACTGTGGCTTTGATACCAACTATTGGAGCACGATCCTGGCTCCTCCCACAGACCTTGGGTGCAGCGAAACCAGCAACGAACAAATCTGGAGACTTCTGGACTTGATCGAAGGCCCTTGATGAAATCAGCCTGGTTGCTGTCTTCTTCGTCAGCCTTTCGTTCCAGATGAAGAACGCCTCTAAGATCACCTCTAAAAAATCTAAGATCTAGTACCCAACCAGATCAGACCTGGACCGAGATCTTCCAATTCGTAGATCTTGAATCGGGATGTTCTAGATAGGAAAGAAAGTAGATAGAACCAGACCTTGCAGATCTGTCCTGCTGCAGCCTTTCCTGTAGATCTGTTGATGGAGATCTCACCCGTACCTCAAACGACCTCAGATCAACTCCAGATCTGAGAAAAACTTGTACCAACCTCGTAGCAAGAGATTTCAAGTCTTGGACCTAATGTTTGGATGACTGCAAGAGAGGGAGAGGCAATGTGGTTGGCGGCACAAAGGGGGAGGGGCTCAAAACCCTAGCGCCTCCCCTGCTTTTCCTGCCTTCTATGGACCTGGCGGCAAGAAACCCTAGGGTTTCTTGCTCCTGGAGCGTGGAGAATAGCTGAAGAGAGAGGGAGAAGAGAGAGAGAGACTTGGGAGAAAGGGTTTTCATATTTCTTGGCTTAATCAAACCTATACAGTGCATGTATATATAAACACAGGGTCAAGTGACCCAAACCCAAAACTCCCTTGACCAACTTTATGGGAGATTAGGTTAACCCAAGCCCATGTATACCCATGACTCGACCTAATCTCATCTATCCTGGGTCCAGACCTGGCCCATAAAGAGTTGGTCCCTTGAGGCCCACATAACCTATACCTCAAGAATCCGAAAGGCCCACAGTCTTTCAACCTAGGGCCCAACTAGTCCTAGAGCCTCCATGAAACCCTCATGAATGATGGACCTTGGCCTTAACCTTGATCTCCTGGGCCTTGGGCACACCACCTGGATCACAACAACCTTTGCTGCACTGACTTCATCATCGATTATTGTTTCCTAGATACCCCACATCCTTAGTGTTTTAAAGGTGAACTTCGATGCTTCAGTGCATCATCATATGGCAGCCATAGGTTATATTCTCAGAGCTATGGTCGCTTGATTCTATCGTAGGCAATTCTATACCCTTTATTTCAACGGGACATGCTAAGCTTTTTGCAGCCTGATAGGGCCATTATGTGGCCATTCGTCATCATAAAGCTCGGTAAGTATGGGTGGAGGGGGATATCACTACTGCTATCTCGTGAATTAACTCCCATTCTATAGCCAAGTTTCTTTCTAACCCATCGGTTAGAGACATTTGGCATTGGAGTAGGGTTACTCTTCTTACTTTTAAAGCTTCTCATGTTTTGAGAGAAGCCAATCAGGCCACTGACTAGCTTGTAGCTCAAGCAGTACTTGAACAATAGGTTTCCTATCAGAGTTCAGATGCTCTTTCTATAGATTTTCATTGTATTTTGTTGGTTGATGCTTACTTTATACAGTACTTGAGATTCTAGTTTTACTTTTGAAAAATGTGCCCCTTGTAACCAAAAGAAAAAAAATAAAAGAAAAGATAAGATTTTTAAAAGAAATTACTATGCCTAATAACAGATTGTAAAATCCCAGGCTCGAATGATGAGTTGCCTTTCCTAAAAGCAATCCTTCTTTTCCTATTGCTAATCAACACGAATTTCAAATAAAACACGCAGAAATCTAATGAAACCAATCATATAAATTTAATAAAAAAGAAAAAAACTATGAAAGACTCATTGGGATCCATCGATTTTGCTATTGAAATTGGTTGGGATTGTAGCAGTGTCGCATGGGTTAGGGTTCGTTATAAATAAAGGTAGCATGTGTGAGGGTTTGTTAGTGTATCATTATAGAGAGGATATTTTAGGAATAAAAAATAGAGTCATCTTCTAAAACTAATTTATCCATCTTCAAGGTAGATAAGTATTTTCCCCAATTCAAGACTTGTTTCGATGGTTAAACTCGGAATCTCATAGGATTTTTAGACTGGACTAATATAATTATCAAAATTAGATGAAACTGGCCTATATTTATAAATATACAGAGTACCTTTGAAGTGGACCGGTCCAAATTTCTTAGGAAGAAAAAAAGATATCAATGGGATTCATGCCGGCCCATTTTAAAGGTACTTTAAATATTTATAAATATAAATATAGTTCAATCTGATTTCAATAGTTATATTAGTGCAATCTATGAATCTCATAAAATTTTATAACTGATCATCCAAATACATCATGATGGATAAATATTGTTCATAAAAAAATAATTTGATAATTTTTTTTTTGAAAGAAGTATAAAAATATAGGTAAGTTAGTCAATAAAAAAATTGATCAATTTTTTCTATCTATTTAAATTTTAATCCCGAGAGAACATGTAAAAAAAAAGAAGAAAAGAAGAAAAAAAGAAGAAGAAGAAGAAGAAAGGTTGAGGTCTTTCTGGGTTACCTCCTTTTCCCTGGTACTCGACATGGAAGTTAGAATATTTTACTATTAGTTGACTTGACTATTCTATCCGATTGCCCGGAAGTAACGACTTCCTGAGCCCAGATATTCCATTCTGCGTTGAACCATTCATTTGCTTTTCTATATATATATATATTATATGTACACACATGGAGAAAAGTATAGGATTGGTGAAGAACAGATTCAACTATTTTTTCTTGGAAGGAAACAAACATCGAGGTTCATGAAAAGTTAAAAAGGGTTGGAATATTCCTCGAGGAATCCGATCTATGGTCCATACCAAAGTTCTTTTGGGAAGCTTCTTTGTGAAAGGTGCCTCTTCAAATCGGTTTCTTTTGAGGCTAAGGATGATGTTGACCCAGCAATTCAAAATTAGCAAGATGAGGGGGAAGATTTGCACCGCTTGCATTTCGAATGCTACATAGCAAAAACTATTCCGGATCTGATCATGGCCTTCTCAACTTGGATTTAGAAAAAACTAAAGGTCTGTTTTGATAAATGGGCTGAAATGGCATCAGATTCGTGGATTGGACCAATAAAATCAGTTAGATAATGGCTTCCAGATTGAGCTAAGCTTATAACCATTCAGAATTGGTTTTAGAATGAGCTGGCCTGATGGATATAGGTATACCCAGCTTGTAAGCCTATTATTGTAACTGAGTTTATTGGTGCAATCCACTAATCCAATGGGATTTCAGCCTATTTATCCATCTAAATAGGCCCTTAGAAATGTAGCTTATTTATAATTTGTCAGAGTTGACCCCACACTATTTTTTTCTTTTTTTTTTTGGATTATTGCTGCCCCAATCTTATGGATAAATTTGCTAAATCTGTTCCAATTAATCTTTATGATAGGCTGGGAATGATTTATGTTGGAGCGAGAGCTGCTTTTGGAAGAATACGCTCGAAAACGGTGTCAAAATGATGGATATCCGTTACACCAAAACCACATGGGTTTAATGGCAACCCCCTATTTTGAAGTTTCGAGTGGTTTAAAGCAAACGCGGATGTCCTTTTTCATCCGTTGTCGCAGTTTGCTCGTGATGCCCAAGCCATCAATACCTTGATCATTAGTCCTAACAACTCATGATTTCATGGTGTTTTATAATTCTTGGATAATCTTTGAAAACTTTGAAAATATGCCATTCCAATGGAAATATTTTATATGTAAAACTTGCAATGCTTTCCATTTGGTGATGCAACATGATAGGGTTTATGTTCATACCATTTTGGTCCAACATGAAACTCATGTGGCCTGCGGCCCTGCACTAGCAACTTATAGCAGAAATCACCCTGGCAACATCCATTTTAGCAACGATCCAATTAATTAAAGTTAGGACATATTTAGGTATTTCTATAAATTTGACTAAAAATCCTAAATAAATCAAGTATGGCCCATTCAACATAAATGGATAGATTAAGTTTAATATTATAAAATATGAGGTCCGATCCAGTCTATATCAATTGAACCCCTTCCGGTGCTAAACTATCTAGAAAGATTTTCTTTCTCCTTATAAAATTCGGATCAACCCACCCTGAAAACTTCTCACCAAAACAAAATCCACTCTGAAAACTTTCTTTAAATATTATGAAATGGGCTTTGAGTGTTGTTATGAATCCGATAGACTTGCATAAAATTATCCCACATACTCTTATTGCTAAAAATAAACTACTCCCTCTGCAGTCTGCAGCCAAGACCATCCATTTGGTTCTCAGCCCTCATGTATGGGTCCGTTCCAAATCTTTCCACAAGTTCCTTCCTTCTTTTATTTATTTATTTATTTATTTATTTTTGATGCGTAAGTTCCCATCCGTTGAATGATAACTCCCACTTCGGCATCGAAGTGGGCCGTTCCCATTCAAACCCTGCTGCAGTTATTTAGTTCCTCCCCTTCTTTTCCTCTCACTACGCACTCCCCTATTGACCCCCTTCTCTCCGTCTTCCTCTAACCCCCCTCCGACTTCCTCTCGCATTCCACGAGAGCAAGGAGAGACCAAGCATGAGCCTCAGAGACCCCCAGGCCACCTTCTCCGACTCCGATCTCGCCTCCTCCCCCACCATCGAAGAAGAAGAAGAGGAGGTGCTGCTTCTCTCTTTTTTTCTCTTCCCTTACCTCAAAGGCATTAAATTTCCTCTTGATATCTTTCTTTTTTCTCTATTTTTGTGGTTATTTCTTTCGATCGCAATCCAGGACGGGCGACGGAGCAGGAACGGGAGCGAGACATCGTCGCTGGGGGTGGTGAGGGCGTCGGAGCCGTCGAGGCACTGGCGGGACGTGTTCTGGCTTTTAGTTTTCTTGGTCCACCTGGCCGCCCTCGGCTCGGTGCTCGCCATCCTCGGGATGAACCGGTTCAGGAAGGCGGACCGCCTCAATATAGATCGCTTCACCAACATCACCGGCATGGGAAATGCCAGCCATCCCCAGGCGCAGACGCGGGGTGAGCTGACGGAGACGTTCTGGCCTTTCTACGGGGTTGCGGGCGGGGTCGGGACCGTGCTGGCGTGGGCGTGGCTTTCGCTTCTGGGCTCCAAGGCAAGTCAGATGATGAAGGTTTCCATCCATAGCCTTACCACCTATCTGGCCGTGATCAGTGTGTTGTGCTTCTGGGGTCAGCACGTCTTCTGGGGGATTGCTTTCGCGGTCGGCGCCGCCCTGCAGTTCTTGTATGTGATGTCGGTGTTAGATAGGTATTGCTTCATTCATGCTCTTCGTTGCAATTTCTTCCCCTCTAATTCCCTCTTTAAAGGAATTGCTTTTGGTTTAAGCAAATAGCCCCCAAAATGGCATTTTCAAAGTGCTGTATATGAATTAGGAATAACCAAGGAACAGTCACGATTCAACAATTGGGCACTGACTTTGAACATCACTAGGGCTGTCTACATTTTTCTTTATGCTTGAAGGCGACTTATAAAAATAGATTCAGAAACGGTGATCCTGTAGTATATTTAGGGTCTAACGAAACAGTTCATGAAGTGATTGAAGGGGTTACCTTAAATTGGATTAGGATATGGATAGCACGACTCTTACCAAGTCTTTTTATTACAAAAGATAAGGAAAACAAAAATTGTTAACGTAAGGTGACCGAACATAGGCTCCTCAGTTGCTGTTCAAAATCTAATGGAAAGAACCTTGAGAAAAAAAAAGGAGGGAGGAGAGTCATGTATTGGGGGATGAGCAAACTTGACTAAGAATTAAGAAGCTTAGAGGCTGAATTGAGTCAAGGCCTAAGCAGTTTGACAGCAATGGAGCAATAGGATACAACCCTTTATTGTTGTTTGAAGATGTGCTCTAATTTCATAAGATGGCATGCATTTTGGAATTTGGACAATCGTTTTCTTTTGGGAAGAAGAAGAAACTAATTTGAGCCAACAGCTCAAAGCCCAGAGTACTTCATATCAATTAATTTGCTTGAAAGAAGAGATGTGTTAGTACAAGTGGAGCATATTAATGATATAGTAAAAGGTGCAAATAGTTTCTCTTTAGAATTTGTTGGGAGTGAATGAAGAAAGGACAAAAACCCTGATATTTTCATCACATGACAGCTTTGGTTTTTGAAAGATTATTGTATGATGGCATTTTCATGCAAAATAAATTGATAGTTGTGCCATGAAACTTGAAATGTTTAGGATTTTAAATAGATTTCAAATAAAAAAGAACACTTGCAGTTGTAGTCAAAAATCAGGCTTCACCCATGTGGCTAATTGAATGTAGATCTTGGAAAAGGTGGACATGGAGCATGATTGATGGATCAAGATGCAACAAGAATTATCTGTAGATATAACCAAAAGTAGGGTTATCTCCCTCTAGATTCTAGAACAGGTTTCCGATCATTAAAATGTATTAGACCAGGAAACATAGAAATGCTCCTGTGTTAATTAAATGGCATTTTTTGTTGTCTAGAGACATTATAACTCATTCATCTAAGCATCCACTTGTTGTGGTTCTATATTTCAGTTGACACTTTGAAAAAAAAAAAAAAGGATCATTTTGATTGTGGCAAGAATGGTTGTAAAATTGGGGTTGGTTTTTGAATTTCTTCTAGTCTATTTGAGTTAATTTTTATTCATTTCTTTTTTTCCATGATTTTCAAGAAGAGACTTGTAAGGTTCTAGAGGAAATTAGAGAAAAGTTGAATTTTGGTTATAGGTTTGGCTATCCTAGAACACAAATGTTTTAATATGCAAACTGTATTCTGTTATATTTTCATCAAAAAATTCACAAGACATCTTCACTCATTTTTTTGGTTTTAAAATTATATTTTTTTTTATAAGTGTAGTGCAAGGCACTAGAGTGATACATTCAAATGTCTAATAGTATGATACTTTCATAGTTAACTTATATATATATATATATATATATATATATATATATATATATATATATATATATATCTTTTCTTGCATCTCTGTACATTTTAGAGTCTTTATTATTTTGGTTAAATGCCAAAACTAGAGACAAATTCACCACAATAATTGCAGTAGAAGCTAATTTGACTCCGGAGCCAAGCTTTTTTTTGAATCTTACCAGTTATCATTTATCACATTTTGCTAATTCACACTTCACCTATTTTGTTATGCCAAACCGAGAGAGTGAACTCAATTGAGCGGAATTAATGGCAAGGTTAGTGGAGCCATTAGAAAATACAGAATAAATCCCTTATGCCTTATCCAAATTATAACTGTAAACATTTGAATGCAAAGTTGTCTTACAATTGTTAAATTCACTAAAACTTTCAGATTAAGAACATGTTAGGTGCAAACTAACTATTGAGTCCTTTAAATAGTCATGTGTGCTGGTTTGTATGAAATTTTATATAAGTAAAAATGTGGGAAGAATGAAGGTCATCACAATTAAAATTAATTTTGTTAACAATGATTGACGTTGAAAGTAGAATCAATGATGATGGAGCTGCCAATGTCAGAGAGGCCGTAATCAAATATTGGTAATTTGTGTTTGGTATCATGGTATTTCTACTTAATATACCATCTAGGCCGATGAGGCAGAGGTGTGAATTATGTCGGAAATGTTGTGGGCCTAGTAGAAGTGGTCTTATTACTTTTTGTTGACACAAAAATATATTTTGTATTTTTAACAGGTTTTTGGTGTCATGCTGAGATATATTATCATGTGTTTTGACTGGGAAGCCAAATGAAGGATGAGAGTGATATATGGGTTTAAATACAACAACAATTAGGTAATCACTGCCAAATGAAGGATAAGAGCTATGTATGGGTTTAAATCCAACAACAATTAGGTATTCACTGCCTTGTGGATAATTAATAGTACCTACTAAAATATCTTCTACCATAATTTAAATTTTGATAAATTTATTCTTATCATAATTGGTTGAGCTACCATAGAATGGAACTGATGACATTATACCAATTAAAATTGGTGGACGAGAGATACTAGGTGACCGGTTTATTATTTAGGAAATATTATACAGCATAACAGGAGATAGGTGAAGATACATGTAATAGAATGAGCTGTTGGATGAAGTCCAGAGGTGCATCTGGAATATTATGTGATAGGTGCATATCTTGGAGGCCTAAGTAAAAATTTTATAAAATAATAGTAAGGCCTGCAATGTTGTATGGTTCAAAGTGCTAGGCATTAAAAAAGTACATGAAAATAAAATAAGTGTGGCAGAAATTAGAATGTTAAGATGGATGTATGGTAAAATTAGGAAGCATAGGTTAAGGAATGAATATATTAGAGGAGCTATAGGAGTGGCACAAATTAAGGATAGAGTGATGAAAAATTGATTGGGATGGTATGGACATGTCCAATGAAGATCCGAGAAGGCTTCTATAAGGAAAGTTACTTTAGTTTGTGTTGAAGATTGTAAAAAGGGAAGATGAATACCTAAACTAACATGGATAGAAGTTGTGAGGAGGGATATGGAGATACTTGGGATAACTTCAAAGGTGGCCATACATAGGAATACTTGGCTAATGAGTATCCATAAACCAATCCCTAATAGTTGGGAAAGGCTAGATGATTGTGATTATGAGTATGACCATAATTAGATGAGCTATTTTGAAGTCATTATATTTGATATTGTCTTGTGATATAGGAAGATAAGATGCATGTTACATGAGGAGAGTTGAACCAAGAAAGTGTTAATAGAAGACTAATTGAGCTTGTTGTTCTTAATTTGAGTTTGCTTCTAGATATTGTACTATATCAGTGATTAGATTTTAGTTGTGCTAGGCAAGGAAATGGTCAAATTGTAGGCGGTTTGGTTTGTGGTGGTTAAGGAGGCTTGTGAAGAGGGGCTGGTTGTTGGGTGGGCTAAGATGTAGGCATACAGGAAGAGCCTTGTTAGGAACTTGGGATAGACTGACATGCTTTGCAGTGAACACAAAAGAAATATTCTGTTTTAACTAATTTTTGTTTTTTTGTCAATATAGCAGCCATATTATTTGTGCCATGTTGCTTCCATTCTTGAAAGTTTATGCAAAAAGAAACATAAAGCAAAAAGGCCTTTGCCTCTGACCCCAATTGGTATTTGAATTTGTTTCTTAAATTTGAAGTAACAACATTGTTTGCATCATTATTTACAGCATCATATGAACATTGGTTAACTTGATTGGATAGCTTCATTTGAAATAGATGAGTCTCCTAAATGGAGTAACCTCTGATTGTGCTATTCATGGGAAACAACCTGCCAAAATGCATCATGTGCTATGTACATGTGGATCTTCATTTTTTGATGCTGGCTTTGCTATCACTTTTGAAGTAGTGTACCATTGATGACACTGCAAGCAGCTGTTGGTTGATCTTGGTCGCCCAATTATTTAGAAATATTTTGGCTGGTTTGCACATATGTAACTGATGGTGTTTCTAAAAGTTAATTTAGTGCCACTATATTAAAATGCAGATCAGGGAGATTTTTTTCGTACTAGCTGATTACAACATTGGCACTTGGCTGTGTAATCCAGACCTTCATAAAACACAACGGTGGTCATGCATCAGTGGAATATAACTTTTTTAATATTTTGACATAACAAATGGCTTGTTAAACCCATTGGAAGTTGTTTGCAGCTCATTTTTTGCTTTCTTATCTTGCACTTTTTATAATAAAAGCTTGTTTGAAGAAGTGTTTATTTTGATGATGGAACAAAATAGGTTTGAAGGATCTTGATGCAACTTCTAGAATCATCAAATGAAAATCCTGTTTCAATGAATTGACCTAACAAATATGCTGGACATTCTTCTGCAGGTTTCCTTTCACAATGCTAGTGTTGCAGAAAGCTGTGAAGATGGTATGGGACGTCCCTGAAGTGATGGGAGTGGCCTATGCTTTTATGTTAATCATGCTTTGCTGGATGATTTTGTGGTCATTTGGAGTGTCTGGTGTGGTTGCTTTAAGCTTAGATGATGGTGGACGCTGGTGGCTTCTTGTGGTGAGCTGGCAAGTTTTTACTCTTCAGTCCACCAATGTTCATATGATGTTATTCTTAACTGCATTCACAAATCATGCTGCTTCTGATGTGCATATATTCTTTCTCTAATTTCAGGTTTTCTCAGTGAGTTTATTTTGGACTGGTGCTGTGCTTTGTAATACAGTTCATGTTATAGTGTCTGGTATGGTATTCCTTGTTCTCATTCATGGTGGTCGGAGAGCGGCATCAATGCCTTCAAAGCCAATTTTGAAGTCACTACGGTATGCTATGACAACTTCTTTTGGTAGCATTTGCTATGGTTCACTTTTTACAGCTGCCATCCGGACACTACGGTGGGAGGTATATACTTGACTGTAAAAAGAACTTCGTTGTGTTTAGTTTTTAGGTCCTGTTAGGTTTTATATTATTTGTAAAATGTTTCATTTTGTCACAGATCATGAATTTACTGGTTTTTTCTTTATCTACTAGGTCTCCTAATACATTTATTTTCATGCTAATGCTTCAGATCAGGGGAGTTCGTTCAAAAATTGGCAACAATGAGTGTTTGCTTTGCTGTGTTGATTTTTTGTTTCATCTTGTGGAGACACTTGTTCGTTTCTTCAATAAGTATGCATATGTCCAGGTTAGTTTCTTTTAGCATCTTTCTTTCTAGGTTACTTTTTCTACAATATCAAAAGGAATGCTAGTATTATTCGACTTAAGTAGTCCTGTAAATGCATGTATTCATTTATTTAGCTATAGTTATTAGTATACATATCTTTGTTTTGCAGTGCTTGTTGCTGATTATTTGTTTTTCTGTTAATTTTTTTTCTATAATGTGTTAGTAGTAAATATGTATTAGTAATAACTGGTGCCTTGAATAGGTTAGAAGGTATTTCACGGTAAACAAAGATTATACCTGAAAATCTTTGTTTAAGAATCCTTTATTTTATGTGTTGCACCCAACTTGTATAACAAGCAAGCTCACTTTTGTCTGCTTATTGTTCCTTTTTCCACTTGTATTGCAGCCTTGGGTCTTCATGACTCTGTATTAGTCATTTTTGTTGCAATAATGTTTTTAAATCATCATGTTGCGCTTTTATGTTGATGTTCAAAATCTTGTTTGCTACAACAAGAAATGTGGTAGTACCTTATTTGAGGATTGTCACTTCCACTTCAAAGTTGATGGTTAGAGCATACTATCTGTCATCACAAGGTATGTATCATTGATAATACCTATCTAAAAAAGCAGATGGTGTTTGTACTTTTTAGCCAAGTACATTGGCAATTTAACTGGCCTAATGTGATGTGAAGTTGGGTTATCTTGATAGTGGGTGTCCAAAAACCTTGCATTGCAACCTCTATGTTGCGTTTAAGAAATACTAGAATTATTGTGCAACTAAAACCAAGCAAACACCTTAAGTAAAATGGAAAATGTAATAAAAGAAAGGAGCTTAATCTATTCTATTCTACATGTTGGGATAGTTGGCAAGCCAAAAATTATAGGCAAATTTAGGGATTTGTGTGTTGCTAACAGGACCTTGTCTATCTTAAAGCAATGACAATGGTATTGCTTGAGAGACTGAATTTGAGAAGCATTATTGACAGTGATAAGCATGTCATCAACACATAGAGAATAAAAAGTAGTTTGGTTCTTGAAAGAAGTGTGAACAAATATGTCTTGCTTGCACTAGTTGTGGATGAACAAATGAAACTGGTGGATGGAACTGCCTGACTAAAATTTTCGAACCTAGATTCAGGAGCTCATAAATTTGATTGAGAATAGCATAGTGGATAGAGATGACATGCATGCTGAGGATAACAAAGACCTAAAAATGTGCATGTAATCAATTCATGTGAAGATTGCTGTAGAATAAATGCTTATGACGTTTAATTGAAAAACTAAAACCTTTTATATAGTTCTATTTGTTAAGTGGCTATTTAGAAAAAAATATGATCACAGCTATGAGGGTTGAAAATTGGGTCATATTGACAATGTGAGTACATGTTCTCATGCAGCCAATACCAAACTTCTTAAGCAAAGTCTGGAGACACGAGACATCTTATTATATCCAAATATTAGATGTCAGAGCTCTAGTCATAGAAAGTATAAGATTTTATAGGTTGAGGAGGCATTAATTAATAGAAGAGAAGAGTGTAAAATCAAAACTAATACAAAACTAGTGAGAACCTAATCTCAAGCATCATTGGGTTCCTTGAAGATTGCTGTTCATGATATGACTTTATGCTTCAACCAAGGTTCGAAAACTTGGTTTTGGTTTTGATTTTGGCTGGAACACCCATTTTGGTTTTCAGTATTTTTAGTTGTTGTGCTTTTGATTTCAGTTTTGGTAGTTTTAACTGAAAAATGATAAACAAATCTAAAATTCAGAAGGACATTTGCGAGAAAACCTAGAGAAAAAATCATGCCAAAAAAATAAACTATTCATCATTTTACTAGTATTATCTGCAATTTTTTGTTGGGCAATTTCACTATTTTCATGATAGCAATTGAAAGATTATTTTTAGTTTAAAAATTAAATAAGATAAAATTTATGTTTTACATCATTTTAGTGTGTAATATGCCATATACTGTTTGATAATGATATGATCAACTTTGAGATTTAAGCTCTAGTATAGCCAATCAATGAAAACTTTATTTATTTATTTATTTACTTCTTTTAACCCAAATAAATATAATTACAAAGAAAAATGAAAAAGTCTAAGTTGATTTTGACTTATTTCTTCTGAAATTCAAAAAGAAAATGAGGGAATAGAAAAAGAGCTACATAAATTGCCATATGAAGAAGCAATCAGGTTTATAAGTTAGTTTTGTTTGAAACTCTAAAATTGACTCTGATTTCAGATTGACTCTGATGAGAACCAAAAACATTTTTTGCGGTTTCAAAGTTTTGATGAGTCATGGTTAGAACCTTACATATGCTGGTGAAAGGGTTGATGTAATTAACGCCTACACAGTGTATAGGAGGTAGGCTAGTCAAATTGAAAAATTAGTTACCTAAACCATATTGAAAGTGCGTAGGAAGCATTTGTATGAAATAGCATTAGATACTGTGTTATAGTAAAGTTTTATTGGTTTGCTTGTTGTATTTAAAAAGATTTAAGATATAAACGCTAAAAACATGCCGAAGCAGCTAATGATACAATTTTATTGAATTAAGATGTAGTTTGCTGAAAATGTGAGAGGAAAAATATTTATTTCAAGATAGGTTAGAAGTAGGGGAGATGGCATGCTTTGGTGTGATGGTGAGGTTGCTCCATTGGGAGATGAGGGTCATGGGTTTGAAACATGGAACCAGCCTAGCTGCATGTGGGAGTAATGTTGTGTGCATGTGACCCTCCCTAGACCTGTACTAGTGGGAGCCTTCTACTAGGATTCCCCTTTTTTTATAGAATTAGGAGCAACAATGATGGGGAGGGGGGTCCGGTGACGTCAAGCTATATCCATACCTAAACTTGAATTATATATGCTAAAGCCTAGAACCAAACTTGTGAACTCAGTTAACACTGCAAGCGTACTTGGTAGTGGACCCAAAATAACTGAGTGTAAGTTTGGTTTTTTAGTTGTTATGCATTATTTGTTAGGCTATTTGGCCCTATCTTTCCTTTGAGATAAGGTAGAGGGGCATTGGTGAGAGGGTGAGGAGTGTTTTTGAGGGGCCAAGGGCAAATTATGAGGGGAAATGAGGGGTTTTGGACTCATAGACTATTGTGGCTGCCTCCACTATAAGTGGAAGGGAAGTGCTGTAAGGCAATGTGGAAAGGGAAAGGGAGTTGGATGCTATTTCTTAGTTTATATATATATACATTACATATATACATCATACATATGTGTATTAGGTGGAAAGAATTAACTTTTTTCATATATACGTATATATTAGGAGGAAAGAAATAACTTTTTTTTTTAATTAAAATTTACAAATAGCCAAGAAGAACCAATAAAATAACAAAACAAAAATATTGGGTGTTCTTCTCACATAGTAATATATCATTAATATTAGATGATATTAAATAAATTTAGATAACTCATGAGTCTGATGAGGCCCCTTCTCATTCTTTCCATAAAAGATAGGAGGTAAAGAAGCCTTGACCTCACCTTTTTTATTTGCTAAAATTTAGGAGATGTGGAAAGGTTGAGCCCCTCTCATCTAATCTATACAACTATATTAAAAGGGAATTTAGCTTCCCCCAGTGTGTGCCATATGTTGGTCAACACCCGTTGGTGAGGAATGCGTGCTAGACCCGCTCTCCATCTTAAGAAAAGCTTGGGGTGGGGGGGATCAATACCTCCACCATGGCTTGTACACCCTCCACTCACCCCATTGTGTATCTCCCCCCTCTTGAGGTCGATTATCTGGCATGGTTGCAGTCATTTTGGCACGGTGAGGGATTGGGAAGGTGTGCTTGAATGGTTGCCTCTCTAGTCTCTCCCCTATTTCTCCCCTTCCTCCAGACACAAATCCCACCTCTTCAATCTCCCGTTTTCTCTTTTCCTCTCTCTCCTCACTTTCTCTCTCTCACTTTTTCCCTTATGTCAGTTGTCGGTGGCCTTGTTGGGCCCCAGCTCAACATTGCTTTCCTCCTGCTCGAATGGTGAGCTGCCAAAGGTCTTCCTTAACTCTTTCTCGCCATTGTCCTCTTGTACGATAGAGATCACCGCTACCTTCCACTGTGTAGCTGGAAAGCCTTAGCCCCCTTCCTATCTCTTCCTATCCCCTTCTCTCTCTTGCTCAGTCATGTGATGGATGGCACAAGACCGTTCCCTATTCATTGCCACCAACCTCTTCCCTATCCTTTTGCCACATCACCAATAAGCCTTAATAGGGATGGCAACAGGTTGGGTGTAGGTTGGATCGGCTAATATTTATATTTGCCTTACAATTAAAAACCTCATACCCATAGCCGCCTTGTACCCACCTCGGGTTGGGTTGGGCGGGTCGGGTCAAGTAAAGGTGCAGGTTAGTTTGGGTCGGATTAGGTAAGAACCTCATCATATAAATAATATAAAAATTAGATTAAGATTATATCAGGTCAGATTCAGGACGGAGCATACTATTATCCATACTTAACCTGAATCCACTTTGGGTATTTTTCTAGAACCTATACCTGCCTTGGGTTCTAATTGGGTTGGGGAAAATGTGCCCCATTTGTGTTGGTCGGGTAGGATACCTGGTGGATCGGTTAAAATTGCCATCCCTAAGCCCCAACCCCCTTCCTCTTTCTTCTTTTCCCCTTCTTCCTCTTGCTCGGTTGCATGGTGGATGACACAGGATCATCCCCTATTTCGCTGCTGCCTACTGACCTCCTTTCCCTCCATTGCATCACCGGTAAGCCCCATACCCCTTCCTTTCTCTTCCTCTCTACTCTCGTGCTCATGAGTAAGCCACAACCTACCTTGCCTTTATCGAAGCTTGCCCAGAGACCTTGGCTTTCTCTTTCTCCTTTGGCCAATGGTCCTATTTGACCTAGATCTTGGCCATTTGTCCATGAACTCCTATACTTCTCATATCGAGTTATTGAAGGTGGAAGGGACATGTGTCTCTACTCATCATGTTCAACAATCATTGCCCTTTTTGTAGGGGCACTAGAATTGTAGGAACTAATGAATAATTTATTTTTTCTAATTTGTCTTCTCATTAGTGAAGTGACAAAACAACAGACATCTGTTGTTTCTCTTTTATAACAATCAAATAAAGCCTTTTATTTGCAAAAAAAATGTATTAATTATACTTCTATTTTTGCAAGAAAAGTAGTTTCTATGTCTAGATACCATCTACATTTAGATATAATAGCAGCTTTTCATAGAATGATCATCCTAAACAAACTTATCAATATTTTGTATATTGTCTAATGTTCAATACAACTATAAGTTTTGCTTATCTCTACCTCCCTGCTATTTCTTTTCCTGTTATTCAATTTTATCCTGCTACATAGTGCGGGTTATTTTCTAGTATCCTAGAAAGGAGTGGCCATTTGGTCTTCTCACTCTCCTATTTACTGTCAATAATTAATATGTGTCATCGTGTAGTTATCCTTATGATGGTGTTAAGCATGTATATCCATTTTATTTATTTTTATAAAATTATTACTAAATATTTTTATAAAATTATTACTAAATATTTATAATATTCAGTTTCTTTATATCTCTAATAGTATTGTCTTTTTTATATCAATGTTTCCATTTATGTTTATTACTTTTTTAGTTAACAGGTCTTAAATTATGAGCAATTTAAATAATAAATAGATACTTGCAAGGTTTTAAATTCTGTGGGATGGGGCTGTCCCGGTTTTTTCATGGAACGGGACACACCATCGTCCCGCCCCATCCCGATACTTGGGACAGAGGATGTCCTAAAGCATCCCAATTGGGACGTTGGGATGCTAGCGGGACGTCTTGTCCCGACACATGGGATGGTACCCCTTCTCGGTGTCCGTGGGATGTCATGTTGGAACTTGAATCTTTGGTCATACTTGTTTATTCAAATTTCATTTGATACTTATTTAGTACTTTTGAACCATATTTTTCTTATAATTCTTATGAACATTTAGGTCACAATTGCTTTATAATTGAGGAATATCAAGTTTTTGTCTGCTTAGAAATAACTTCCATCTCCGTTTCCCTTTTAAGTACTCTAGAGTTCTTCCCTTTTGCTCACAATGTTGGCTGCAATGGCTGAGTAGTCCAAACCACTGTTGTCCACTTGCTAGGCTGCCAGTAGGCCCTAACCAACATCTCTCCCTCCCACTTCACTGCTAAAATAGGGCCCTTTATAGTGCAACAAATACCCAATAGTAACTTTGATACCAAAACTTCAAATCCACTTTCTTAAACCCATCTCGTTGGACACATCCAACCTATTTCACCTGTCATTGTTGCCCTATGTGGTTCGATTGCTTGAATTAAACCATGTTGATTCATGTAAAGGACCTCTGTTCTCTCTTTTCCCACTTCTTAGTCTCCTTTAATCCCGTGGATGCCCATGTAGAGAGGGATAAAGTAATTTGGGGAGGGTTTAGAGTGTCACCAGTCCTTTGGGAGAAAAATCGGGAAACAAAAAGGGAAGTTGTGGATAAGGCTGATCACATGGAACGTGAGTCTTTTGCTAAGACTTAAGGGTATTGTTGAGGAAGGCTTGATGAACAAGGTACTCTGGCCCTAGCTATGAGGATCTAGGCCCCTAGTCATCCAAGTTGTTGGACTAGGGCATTTGCACCATGCATCTATTCAATAGGTGCATGGTGCATGGGTCCTAGAAAGGAAAGGTTCTAGCCCCCAAGCAAGCCCTTGGAAGTAGAGAATAGAAAAGAGGCAAGCTATTTCATCAACAAGGAGTAGAACTTTTCAGTCATATGAGAACTAAATGAAATTGTTAGAATTGTGGAGATTCAAGTAAAGCAAAAGAGAAAGGGGGAAGAGTTCTTCTTCGGTGGTGTCTCGACGCACGACACACTATCCTCCTTGAAGGATACTCCAAAGGGATCTCCCTAAGCTTGAGCTCCTTTGAGTGATAGGCCTCCTTGGGTCAGAAGCAGAGATGCTCATTGGCTTAAGTGGATCTATTTGATATTAGTACACTCTTTCTATTTTTTGAGGATTTTTGGTGATTTTTGTGGTGGTGTTGATTGAGGGGGGGAGGGGGTAAAGATCTCCAAATTTTTATGAAAGTAAATCTTGACCCAGGCTGTGAAGGGCGGCCATGGTTCAGATTTGAGCCCATTCTAAGCTCATTTGATATGAAATAACCAAAATTAGTCTCAATTAATCTAGGTTAGCTCTATTTGACTTGCACGTGTGGGAGCCTGATCAAATTAAGCATGACTAAGTCTAGTTGTCCCCATAGGACAAAAATTGGGGTAGAGGGGAAGTGGAAATGAGGCTAGTTATAGGAGAATTGGTAAATTAGGCCGATCTGAGTGAATCAAGTTAGCTTGTTTGAGGAAAAATAGTGAACTTGATAGAAATTTTGCTTGATTGAGCTTAAAATCGATTAACTGGTGGTTGAATTTAGGTTGGAACATGGGTGAATTGAAATTTGAATTAAGCGGGTTCGGGTGAATAGGATTGGGGGGGGAGGCGGAAATTCTGGGTAGAAATTGGAGGAAGTCTATTAGTTGCTAAAATTAGACTTAGTTGGATGCAATTAAATATGTAATCTATCAATTGAATGTGGGATAAAGTTTCTTGACATATTTGAAGTAGAATTGAAGGAGGGTAGGTTAGATGGAGATCCGATCAGTATATGGAGTAAGGTTTGCTGAGTAGGTATCAGGTCTCGAATTGTTCAGCGACTAGTCTAGTACAATATTAGTACATACTATATGGGTTGAGGTGTATTGGAGATGAAAGATCGGGACAAGCGGAGGGGAGAGGGAGCGCGGAAGGAGAAGAGGGAGGAAAATTGGGGGGGGGGGAGGTGCACCAAGGGAGAGGCACCAATATTGATGTCGATCGAGGGCGAAGGTGTTGGTGTCCTTCACGGGCCTGAGAATTGTGTCGGATAGAGGGAGAGAACGTAGGCGTTGATTAAGAGAGAGATCTTTTGAATTGTTGATCGAGGGAGATGACATCGGCATCATCATTGATTGACATAGATCATCTGAGACTACAACCATAAGATGTCCATTTCTTTAACCTCTTCTACCTTCCTCCCTATGTGGGAGTGTTGTCCAATGCCTTAGCCTCTCTTAGATTGGTTCTGGTGAGGGATGGTTGGAGGGAAGATAATGATTTGTGGGTATGGTGAGAGTGTGCTGAATATGAGAGGAAGACTTGGAAAGATGAGGATTAAGTTGGCTGTGGTTAATACATGGTTGAATTTGGGTGGCTAGGTCAGTGGTTCGCTAGTTCTAAAAATTGTTATGGGTTGCTACTCAAGTTCAAATTTTGGTTTAGATTTGCCACATGAAATTTAGGCTTGAGTAAGGATGCAGCTAGATTTGAACACAAACCCGACTTTTAGCCACTCGTAATACTAATAGAATGAATGTAAAGAAAGCTAATAAAAAATATGTACAAAATATACATCAATGATTGTATAAAAATAATTATATATCTTATTTATGCAACTCTTTCACTATGGTAATGTAGGAAAGATGTTTGTGGATTGTTCATATGACAAGGAGAGGGAGAGATCGAACCCTCTCTATCCTCCTTTCTAGGATATAGAAGAGAGAGGGGCTGCCACCTCCCTCTCATCTTGGAAGAGATAAGAGAATGATGTCTAACCTGTCCCCATTTTTTGCAATCTTTTAGTGGAATAAAGAAATGGGGTGCTGGTCCTTTCTCATTTATACATAATTTTGATATAGAATACGCAAATGAGGTTCCATAAAGCCTGACCCCAAATAGTTGAAAACAAGGCTGGATGATTGTGATTATGATAGAAGATGCAAATGGGTGATGAGCGGGAATGTTTAGGTAGAGTCCTTATGTTATCACAAGGGCCATGAGTAGCCAGCTTTGATCATGTTAAGGGATTGAGAAGACTTGTGAGAGAAGGGGAAGAGAGAGGGATTCATTGCCCATGCTATATTGGTGAGTTAAGCGGTTTTCATAGATTTAGCTAAATAAAAGAGCTAGAAGGATCTATCAGTGGAAAGTTCATTTCTTCTTATGTGTGCACATGCACACGTGCATAAATAGTTTGTGTTTTTGCATATGTGTATCTATGCATGCATCTGTTTTAGGTAGTTCTAGAAATTGAACCAAGCCAACTACAGTTTGGGTTCTGGGATAGAGCTTGGACCTCCAGTTTAATATCTCTTTTGGACAGCCCTTAGCTTGGCCTGATCGTAAAGCTGGAGCCCAAAGTTGGAGTATTTTTATGTAGTATATTTATATTAATAATATACAAAGATTATGTGTATTATTTGTTTTTGATGGATGGTCAGACCCCATATACTAAAGAAAAAGGTTAATCAGAGCCTTACTCCCTATCTCTTCAAACAATTTCTTTTCCTCCTCTCTTTTCCAATTTTCTCACCTCCACTACCCCTTCATTAATTGATGGCCCTGCTCTCCTTTTGCTAGTCTATTGTGGCTCTAGCATCCTCAGTCCACCCTTCCAAGGCTCGCTTTTCTCCCTCAATAGTGCATTTAACTATTGAGTAACCCTAGCTTATTCGGGCACATTTGGGCCTTTAGGTTGAGCTCTGTTTAGACTCGGCACTTAGGGATTTTTTTTTTTTTGTTTTTTTTTAGGGTTTAGGCCTAGATTAAAGCTTGAAAAATTTCTTCAATTTGGGCTAGGGCAAGAGGTGTCCTAACCCATTTATTGCCCTAGTTTTAGGCTTAAGTACTGAATCCAAACCTGAACTATAGTTTATGGTGTTTTTTTTTCAAGCCCAACCCCAAAATTTTGGATCAAAATCAGCCTGTTTTTGTGGATTATCAACACCCTTTCCCAAATCTAGCATCTAGAAGCGACTAAGGTAACAGGAGCTAGAATTTGGAGCTGATGTAATATATAAAGTTCTCAAAGACAGTTGAAATATTACATTTAACTGGGATGATGACATGCAAAGATATGCAAATAAGCAAAGAAAATAATGAAATTCAAGTACAGTTTGCCTATTGAACATCTGCACAAGTCTTAGCTAGAGTGCAATCTGAATGTGCTCCAGGTCCTAAATTTTTTCCTGAATGCGGTAAGTTTTCTATGAAAGATGTTCATGTTGTTGGCTTTGGGCTATACTTGATGAGGGTTTGGTGCATGGACGAGTACAAAGTGGGGTGATTAAGTCTTTCAATCATATGGTATTATAAACTTAATTGTGATTTTTTTTTTTTTTTTGTGGAGTTTCTTCCATGCTCTCAACAAAAGCCATGGGCTATATGAGGGCTTTGATGCTTTTGGAACTTCAGAAACATGTGGGATTCTGTAAAGAATGTTTCATAAGGCAAATAACTGAATTTGCTCATGAATACAATGAGTGTGCTCATCTTTTGGTGAGAGTACTGCACATGAAATGACAAGCACAATGTTAGGGCTATATATAAAATTACAATCTAGTGAAATGATTTTATTGGAATTAGATGTGTCTTGTTTTAGTCTAGTGAGGGAACAATGAGGACCTAAAATTACATGGATGAAATGAATTGGTTTTTGGATCTAATAAATTGGTTAACTTGTTTCCAATGAAGGGTCAAATTTAATTGGTTATATATTTTTCCACTTAAAAATATACTTGTATTTTTTCATACCTATGTGTATGGAGAGGGATTTGTATGTGTATGGATGTTTAAGTGTCAACGTATGTATGTGTGTGTGTGTGCGTGTATAAAGTTTCAAGCGAGAAGATTGGACTTTCTAGTTTTTCCTGGATGCCTTACCAACTAGGTCTGGCAAATGAGCAAGCTATTCATGTCACCCCGTAGACCCACCACTTAGGCTGGCACGTGACATGGCTGCATATTCCACTGGGCATAACCAACGAAACATGTTGGGCTTGCTGGAAAAAAATAATATTCGCGATACAATTTAACATTCCAGAATAAGACCATTTAAACTCCAATACTGCTAACTAACCCAACAGTTCAAGTATAGCTTTATTTGCTCATCCAATGGTAGCAGAAGACTTTTATTCATCTTCTATCCTTCACTAGTGGACCAACTTAACCAAATCCTATGCATCCTGCGCTCTATAAAGATGGTTAAGAAAATAACATGAGCGAACCAGCTCAATAAGAAATCCACTATGCAAGTACACTAATAAATAATGCAATGATATGCATAAAATATTTAATTAGCTATTGAAATTATCAAGCATACTGTCATGACGTATATATCATGAAATGAGCAATAATCAAAATATGGATGTCATTTGATAAACCAAAAATGCATCAAAATATGCTAACAATAGTAATTATCTTAGTTGTATTTTTAGTTGTCTTTTCATCACTTTTTGGTATTGGACTAGCCACACCATTCTCCTACTTGTGACCGGTGAATCATACCACATTCTTGTCCACCGCTGGTTATTTACATACTACGTTCCTGCCTATAGTGGACTATTCACACACCACATTCTTCCCCATGGCTGGCTATCCACAATCAATGTGGCTAGTCCAATACTCATTTTTAATTAATCTATCCCATGCTAGGTTTTAATCCATTTAATCAATTATTGCCATCAAAATATGACCACATCATAATGCGTGCAACTCAAAAATAATTTTGCCTCCTAAATATGCAATTAAAATAATCAATGCACATTATATATAGTAACAACAGGCGTACATGTCAGGGTCTTCTACCTAATCTGAGCACCAAGCTAATGATGCCTACAAATCCAATTGAACACTTATCAATTTCAATTCATTTTTTTATATCAATAACTATTATAATAAACATCTCTAATTGACTCTAAGATCCCCATGTTTTCCCTTAATCTTTACTAAATTTAATTCATCCAAATCAATTAAGGGGGTGTTTGGTTGGAGGGAGTGGGGCTTTGGAATTGGAATGGATCACTTCCATTCCAACTGTTTGGTTGGGAGGAGTCCCATTCCGATTCCGATTTCAGGATGAAATGGGAATGGCCCAATCTACATAGAACTCAATCCCCACTTTCCTCTATGGATTCAAATTTTCATTTCGATTCTGATTTCGATTTCGATTCTGATCACGAATCAAGCGCTTTGGGGGATTTGGCCATTCTAATTCTGATTCCAAGCCATTCCGATTCCTATTCCGATTTCGATTTCGATCACGAACCAAGCACCCCCTAAATAAGGGATTAGAACCTTTACCATAGTTTGAGTGGTTGAGTGCAAAGCCCTCACTACGTTGTTTCCTGCTTAGATGCTAGCACTCCAACAAAAATCACAACACTAGATTAGGGAGGAAAATAAAGCATCAGGGAGGGATTTGGGATGAGGTTCGCTAGGTGACTATGCCTAGCTTCTAAATCTAGTCAAATCTAAGCTGAGATCAACTAGATCAATGGCAAAGGGCTAATCTATGGGTAGCCTCAATATCTTAGTCACTAATAGCTCTATCATGTTGACTACATCATGTGGATAAGGAGATCGAACAGCGGGGATTGAGACTATATGGATCTAAGGGTGATGATGAAAGTGGGTAAGGGAAACCAAGAGAACGGGTGGCCGAGACTCCTTTTCTCAGACCTATGGTGATGCCATTGGGTAGGCAAAAGCCCACTGTTGGCCTATAGCTCTCTCCCCCTGTGTGTGTGTGTGTCTCTCTCTCTCTCTCTCTCGAAGTCACTAATGGCGACGAAAATTGCGATGGTCGGTCAGATCAAGTGGCCCAAGGAGAAGAAATATAGACACAGGGGTCAGAGGAGTTGTGTAATGACCATAGATAGAACTCAGCTACAACCTGTTGTGGAGGCTTCTCGGGTTGCCCGTTTGGGGAATGACCAAAATGGCATGGCACCTACGGCAGAGGGGTGAATACTTGAGGTTTGAGGGCTCGAATATTTGCTAATAGGGGTTGCCTTGTTTCAAGATCTAGCTGGCTGGGAGTTCAGCCTTGGGAGTGAACGTTAGTGGTGGTGGCAGCCTCAGGAGTTGACTGCCATCAAGGTAGCATCTATCAAGGAGTCGGTGAACTAGATACCTCACAACAAGAAAAGAAATGGATAGAGTTTCTTGGCCAAGGAATTGGACAACTTGATGGCTTTTTGTTGATCTCTAGTTTCTGGCGAAGAACAAAGATGCCGAAGATGATCAGAGGCTGAGGAGGCTTAGAAGAGGTGGCATCTTTTGGGATGGTGGCGGCAAGGATTTAGAAGGAAAATGGAAAGAAAAGGCGTGAGGCCATGGATCAGGGAGGGGAGAAAAATGAAGCGCAATGGCATGATTGCAATCTCCTCGCACTTGCCTTCCTGAATTGCAAGAGGAAGATTTGCTCACTAGCAGAGGTGGGCAACAGAGAAGGAAGATGAGGGGGTTTTTGGCGGATTTGTGTGGTGGTGTTTCTTGCTCTTAGCCATGATATCAGGTTTTGAAAATTGACTTGGTCAACTCGCACCAAGTTGAGCCGAGTCAAACATTGAGAGATCGGCCAAGTCAAGACTGGTTGTTACAGTTTGTGAGCTTGCTTAAGTTTGGTTCACTTGGTTAAGAAGCAAGCCAAGCTAGACCTATGCTTAGCTTGTTTGAGCTTGGCTTGAATTAGCTCAAAATACTTTATTATAAAATTTAAATTTATTATATATTCT
This sequence comes from Elaeis guineensis, assembly GCF_000442705.2. Taxonomy (NCBI): domain Eukaryota; kingdom Viridiplantae; phylum Streptophyta; class Magnoliopsida; order Arecales; family Arecaceae; genus Elaeis; species Elaeis guineensis. The sequence continues at coordinate 63,739,943 of NC_025995.2, read as the reverse complement.
TATCTATATAAATAGATATTTTTAATTATTTATTTTAAGTTAATTTAGATGATGCAATGTAGAATGTGTTTGGACTATAAAATTAAAATATAATCACTAATATTACTCTAAATTATATAAAGGGAAGTGCCAGATAATCTTAAACTTTTAATGGGTCTCTTAAACAAGTTGTTCTTGAACTGCTCAAGCTGGGCTCATTTACAACCTTACCTACAACTCAGGTTTGTTTTGTTATTTTTTGTTATAACTAAAAAATCTAAAATTATATGAATAATATAAAAATGTATTTCTACTTACAAAACAGCAGACAGTATGTGCTGAATTGTGCGAAAATGTTTGAAATATTGGAGCAGTAATGATAGGAGAGATGTGAAGGATGGGGGCAATTGCTTATGTTAGAGGTGCGAAACCAACAAATAAAGCAAGACATGGTCACTTTCACCCAAAACATAAAAACAAAACAAACATGGTCTCTTTGACTTACTGGAAGTAATCATATGTGCATGCCTGCATGAGTATGTCTTATGTACCATCATGCAAGTTGATGAATGATATAATAAATCTGATGCTATCATATCATTATTGCAATGTACATATTCATACAAATATATATATATGCTTATCTTATGTTACATTATTTCCTGAGCTTGATTCCTGTTTGTCCATGGATGTGGTATGATCACAATGTATTGGATTACATAATGATTATGTGATTTTCTTGTTCAGATTGCAGTTAATGGAAAGGGCTTCAATCGTTCAGCAAGGGATGCTTGGGAGTTATTCCAGTCCACTGGGATTGAAGCACTTGTTGCCTATGATTGTTCAGGTGCAGTTCTTCTGATGGGCATTATTTTAGGTGGGCTTATTACTGGAACATGTACAGGAATTTGGACATGGTTTAAAAAGAGAGATGAAGTGCTTATGGTTGGATCCACTGCTGCATTGATGGGAATGATCTTGGTGAGTTGTGTTAGCATCCTTGTTTTCTTTAGATATGCAGCCACAAAACTCAAGAAAACCTAAATTTATAGATATGCAGCCACAAAACTCAAGAAAACCTAAAATTTAAATTATCTGTCCAACTTCAGATGATTATTGCCAACCATCAGCTGGTTTCTAGTAACCAATAGCTTAAACAATTTCCCAAAAGTTGGTAGGAATTTGATAGCATGCTTAAGCTGAAAAGATACAGCATAGAAATTTATCTGAAAAGTGAAGTATATTAGGAGACTGTGACAAGAAAATTTATGACTTATAATGATTAAATCAATGAGGTAGGGAGCATGACTATTGGATTCCTGTTATACTTCCCATAGCGGTTTGTAAGTGGCAGCCTTTTTACTAATTTACATGATATGTGCATAAGACAAGACATTTCCATCAACATTTTAAACCCATTCAACATTCTTGTTCTTGGCACCAGTGCAGCTCTACTAGTTCTGTCTCCAGTTGCTCCAGGACATCTACATTTTTAGAATAGGTTCAAACGAATCTTATATAATTTGATTCATATGGTACGATCTCATTGTTTCAGAAACCTTTGGTCTTTCTCTTTGGCAATTCCATTAAATCATCACCTCTAATTTCTTCAGCAGCAGTCCTTGTTAAACGTATCCATGGATGTAATTGCAAATTTGTTTCATTATTGGCATGATGGTCTTTGTAAACCTATCAAAGATTTCTTTCACAAGTTATGCTATCAAAATCTTAAGATTTTAACCATTAATGGATTGGAGGAAGTTGCTATTCGGAAGCTACATCTTTTGCTTGAAGAAACCAGTAAAGATAACCATTTTTCCTTACCTGTTAAATTAGTTTGTGTTTTATATTATAATTTGTAATATTGTCATTTTCTTTCTTTATTTTACATTGTATGTTTTCATTACCATCAAAGAGAGGAACTTCTAAAAAATTCTGTTTCAGCAATAGCTTCAGACGGTCCAATCCATCCACTCCATTGTCTATATCTATAATACATGAACAACTACATATGTGAACACATGCATGATGGTATGTCCATGGATTCTTGTTTGATTCTTTGGCTTATTATTTGGGCATCAAAGTTGAAAGCAGTTCGACGCTTGTGATTTCTATGTCCGGACTAGTTCAAAGTCCAAGAGAATCCAAAGGTTTGCTCTTTAGTTGCAGGAGCTAACTATGGCTAATATGGTTGGTCTCCCTGTATTCATGGGCCGTTCTTGGTTTAATACGTATTGTGGTTCATCGAAATTGAGGAAAATCATAGATCAAAATTTTGTTGTTTTCTGATAGCTCAAATCATGAACCAATGGTTGCGGCCTTGGTACTGGAGATTGTGCCGGCCTGGGTCCGTACCGGACCGGCGTGAACCGACAGGCCAGAGAAGGGAGAAGGAGAAGAAAGAGAGGAAGAGAGGGGGGAAGAAGAGGAAGAGAGGGAGAGCAAGAGAGGTGGGAGAGGGAGGAAGAGATGTCACTAGAGAGCTCTCCGACGGTTGGCGAGGCAGTGCGGAGGGAGGGAGGGTGGCCGAGGGCTGCGGAGGATGGTTGATTCAAAAAGGGGTTCGTCCCTGTTTCGGTTTTTATTTTTGATTTGTAACATGTGAAGTCGGCAACAGTGTTTCGATTTCATCATTTTTTAAAAAAAAAATATGGATGAAATTGGCAAATGGTTTGCCAATTTCAAATAAAATTTAAAAAAAATAAAAATTTGCGAAGTCGGCACTTGGATTGCCGACTTCATGTGTTAAAATCAAGAGAAAAAAAATTTGAAACAGGGGAGAACCCCTGTTTCGAAAACGAAGGGGGCGGAGCCACAGAGGCCTTCCTCCGGCTCGGTCGCCCTCATGCCTGTCGGCGTGGGCTCGCTGGCCATCGGAGATCTCACGGCAGAGGCGCCATCCATTCAGATAGAGGCCTTGGCGGCCTTTGAAGGCCCGATAAGGATCTCCCACTCTCTCTCCTTCCCTCCCTCCGCGCATACTAATCTTGGCAAGACGTCAGACAATCGGAGGCCCTTTCTTCCTCTCCCTTTCCCTCTCTCTCTCCTTCTCTCCCCTCTCTCTCTCCTCTCTTTCTTCTCCATCCCTCCGAGAATCGACTTAAATGCGGGAACCATCCCAATTTTTTGCCGGTCCGGGTCGGTATGGGATGTACCAGATGGTTCGGCACAGTTTTGAAAACCCTATCATGAACTATGTCACCATTTTGTACCAACCCCCCTCTCCCATGCACTAGGAAGAGAGAGAGAGAGAGAGAGAGAGAGAGAGAGATTATCATGCTTCCCATCATTAAAAAAGTCCAATTATCACCCGAAAATGAATGGGTCAAATGCTTCCAAGAGATTTATTCTTTTCTGCTAGGCGTTGATAATTATTAGTAGGGTGAGTTGTTGCTTTGTTGATCTGCTTTGTATTTGAAAACCATAAATACATCACTTAGGAAGAGAAGTCATCTCTATTTGTGACTCCATTTGTGTCAACCTGTGGGAGTGCATATGTTTTGGGGCATTTGTTCATGTAAATATCACACGTCCATCCATCCTTTATGCATTCATGCATGCCTGCATGCATGGCTACTGACATTTGAAACCTGATCATAATCTAGTTGTGGAAGTTTGTCTGTGTGCTCCTGTCACTCGGCCTTTAATTTTGTTCTGATGCTCCAAGCCCTGCCTTCACACTTTCTTCTCCAGGCTGTACATGCAAGAATGCATCAGCCTCATTCTATGTAAACACCTAAACTAAAAACTGGAAGCAGAGAGTTGTTCTTGCACAATTTTTTCAGACTTCAGTCTACAAGGGCTATCAGTATTCCAGAATTGATGTATATGATTCTAAAAAGAGAGGTGTTAGCTTTTTAACATCTTATCAGACCTGCATATTGTCTAGTTGGTTCCTTTTCCTTGAGATGGTTCCAACATTAGTGCATAAAATCATCAAATGATATGGTGGAATTTTTTGTTTGTCATCCTCAGCCAATGCTTATTGTTTCTTTATCCATGCTTAAATTCTTGTTGTAGCTTCAGCTTTGTTTCATCTGTTAACCATCTATTCCTTACAAGTAGCACTCTTGTGATATCATATATTTTATTGTTTTGAAAATTGTGATATCATATATGTTAATGATAATGCTGTTGAAGATTCTTGTACAGTTTCTAGGAGTGAGTTCCTTATTCCAGAATTCTATGGGATTGCTGGTTGGTTTTGTAACTTTGATGGTTGCATTCGCAGCGAACCCTTTCTACTTTTTGTTGTTGTTCTCTTCTTTTGAAAGTAAAAAGACAAGAAAACCAAAAATTCTAAAAAACTTATGAACAGCAACCAAAAGAAAAGGATGTGACCAAACATATTGTCAACCGTTCTGTTATTGCTGAATTTTCTTTTCTGGTTTTTGAAAACTGAATTTGATAGAGAACATTATCAAACAGGCCATTGTTGTCTGACCTTTTCCCTTGTATTGCAGAACATTGTAATTTATCTTATTTATACTTGTACTCATCAAAATTTTCTGTGAAAATATATGATGCTCATGTTTTCCCCGCTTACAAGCTCTAGAGCTCACAGAAACTTCATCAACTCATAAAAGGTTGATCCCAGGACAAGATTTGAAGTTGTAGCCATAAAGTTGAAGTTAAACCCATTGTTTAACCAGTCTTGGTAGAGGTGAGGCTGACCTTTTAAGTATGATTTGAAGCTCATCGGTGAGGTTGATGTGGAGTACAAGGTTCATAGGAGTTACACATCGTATATTTTTATAGTACACCTTGTATGGGAGGTGTATACTTTAGGCATTTATCTCTTGACAGCCAGACAGAGGTAATGCAGCCATAAGATAAGTTTGCATGTGATTTAATATGGAATCATTTTCAACCCAGGATATGATAATGTTACTGTATACTAGCCATTAGGTTTATGCACCTTCAGTGAACGGAGTGGTTGATGCTGACAAAATTTCAGTTAGATTCAGAGATCCATAGCCCTTGCCTTTATTATACTTTCAGTATTTTTTGTTGGCATTTCTATATTCCTAATATGGAGATATGCCTCAGCTCATTGAAAGTCTAAATCCCTTGCATCTTTGCTTTTTAAAAGCACTATGTATGCTACAGTGTCGCATTGCTGAGCCCACTGATGTGGGAAATATTCCTTGAAACGATGGCAACTATATAGGACACAGTGACGGCTGCTTCATTTCCCCATCACATCTGCTTTGTTAGCCATCATGCTGTCATTTGCAATGGTACAATCAACTTAATCCATGATTTTAGTTCTAAGCAAGCAGAGTCCTTGCAATTTATGGATACTGTTTCTTAGCTTCAGAGCAAAGTAGTAAGTCGGGTGATGCGCTGCAAGCTATAATCACCTTGAGTGAAGGGGTGCTAAATTCTTAATTTCTTCTCCAAATCTAATCATTTCCACTCCTTTCACTTTTGGCTTTTTTCTTTTCTTTCTTTGTTCTTTTATTATGAAACGATTCACTTTTGCCAGTTTCTTGTGTACCTGTCCAAACTTGAGGCTCTCCATGAGGAATAAACAAAGTATAGTGGGTCACATTGGTAGCCATTTATTAAGAGGGAGATGAGTTTTCAAATCCATAGCAATCTACTTAAGATGTTGTTTTGTTATTTCATTGGGAAAAATGGTGGTTTTCCATACTGTAGATGTTGTGGGAAAAACAAAATAAGTCTGTTTAAATAGAATTTAAGCACATTCAGGTTTATGTGCTAGACCTCTGTTCTATGTTAAAGGAAAATATCTAACAGGTTTTTGCTTTTCAGGTGGGGCTAGCAGTGGTAGTCGTTGAAAGTGCAGTCACATCAATATACATATGTTATGCAGAAGATCCCTCACTAATTCAAAGATGGGATGCCGAATTCTTCCACCAAATGGCAGAAGCACTGCACCAGCGGCTACAGTATCGAAGTGCCCGAGCCAGAGAAGTCATGAACAGCAGGCTTGATCATTTGCCAGATACACCACCTCTATGAACAAAAATGTTGGATCTAAACAGACGTTCTCATTCTTATTCATTTATATGAAGAACTTATTTTTGTCCATAAGAGAGCTAGCAATTGAGGTCTTAAAATTAGTGGTATTTAGATGCCCACTGGTTCATGGTGTTGATTGTTCATCCAGTTAGCTCTCATGGGTTTTAGCTCGATGGTGACTGTTCTGGTTCATCAATCAATGGGGCAGTTGCTAAACTACGGCGTCCACCACTGTCAACAAACTTTGCACACCATCTCCCTTCAGTGCTGCTACAATTCTTTGGTGGTAAGTTTATAGGTACTTCCACTGGATTTCCGGTTGTCACTTTTCTTCCATAACTGAGATGCCCATGCTGCTGACAAATGATTAAGAACTAATTATGAATCTCCATGTGATAAAAATATTTAGCTACAGGTAAATGAAAAATATATAAATCAATAATTGATACCAGAGTTGTAAATCTAAGCTCCTGTTATTTATCTTGATCTGCTAATTAGTCCACTCAAGAAAGCAAACATGCAATAGAGTCAGATGCATACAGATCCAGTTTCTCGCATCCATTCTCTATTGCATTTGGCAAAGAAAAACAATTCTGATCCTAGAAGTAAATGCTTGAAATCAACTTTTTTGTTGCAAGATAAAATCTGAAGTACTGACAATTTTTTGCCTTGCATGGTTCAAGGAAATCAAAAAAAAAAAAAAAAAAGGAAAAAAATAAGAAAAAGAAAAAAAGAAGAAACGCTTGTACAATTTAGTCTATATCAAATTAACATCATGATAACCTGTACCATCATCAATGTGTCTGGTCCATTTTTTATTGAATTATAATTTTATGGTGGGTTTGGAAATTATAATGGAGAAGCAAGAATACTAGTGCCATCAAAAATAGGACTGTTTGCGTCACTTTTAGTTCTACGAAGGATACTAAAGTTAGTCCATAAGGGGTCTGTGACAAGAATCATACGAGAATTATAGCAGCATGATGGTTAGGAGAAAGATTTTCAATTATCATCCAAGTGTCTAAAAGTGCCTGGATATTGAAACTTCTTGCTAGAAATCATCAATAATGTGTCAAATATGTTGGCATATGCTCTAGGCCGTGAGGAATCATAGGAATCTAATCAAAGGGGTAAGTTGAATTATATATTGCAATCTTTTCAGCCTCCCCACGTACCTATACATTTAACTAGATGTTTTCTGAGTTGCCATTTCATTTGTAGTCAATCCTCGGTAAGGATGACATCAAACCTGGTTGCAGAACATGCGGTCCTGAAGAGCAAAGGCTGCGCCTTTTTTCTCATCTTTATTATGGAGTCTTCGCAATATAGGTGCTAGAAATGGCATCGTCTCAGACATGGCTGGATGACATTACTCAAATACTGCTATCAAATGATGCATGCAGAAAAAAAAGTCAGTTCCCGCCATGGACAATTTGCATTTTAGTCATGCTGTAATTGCTTCATGTTACCGTGCCATTGCTGCAACAATAACACATGCTTCATCACGTGTCAGTTTCCTAGATACACAGAGAGAGAGAGACAGAGAGAGTTACTTGGATTAACCTTTTGATTGAGCAAGTCTCGATAGATTAAAGCAAATCATTTTCTCAAAAGTTTATGGTCCAAGGGGTTTAAAGCTGCTTGCAACAAAATGGGCAAGTTATTGGCTTTTGGGTCTGCCTCATAATTTTGCTTTAAATAGATTTTTATTTTTATTTTTGATAAGAACGGATAGATAATACTAGTCCTGTATAAATACATCTAAAAGAATCAAAAAATAAAATATCCTGTGGAGTAGCTCCCACATCAGTCCTAGAATATTGGGTCACAAAGGATGTCATCCAATTCATTGCACTATTTGCCTCACGATAGATATACTTGACCATTAGAGAAGTGTACCCTATCAAGAACCTTTGGATTGCCCCTCGATGATCTGTTCATCTTCTCCCAAGAACCACCTAAAATAAAAGATGCCCACCTAGGCCAACCTTAGTTTAACTTTAAGACCAAAGTATTGAAGACGTGACTTTCACCTATGGCCATAAGGCCTATATTTGGTCCACAGATTACAAACTTGGCACCAGCAGTGCCACTAGTCACACCACTATCAAAGTTGATCTTAAAGAAACTCAGGAGAGAGGCCTCCCAGGTAATAAAAATAGATAATTTGCTCCACGAGTAGAGGAGTGCCAAGTATCTCGAGCTATCAAAGTCACTTTGACTAAGGAAAAGCTAGTGATCTTAGCAAATTAGATCAAAGTTCTCTCTTAAGATAAATCTCATAGGCTGCTTACTGCCCTCAATAACCAATCTATTCCTAGCCAACCAAATTTAGTAAGCGATATATGTCACTCTAAATACCTCAATATTGGAGAGCCTCACTTTGCAAGTTTGTCTTCAGGGCCTCAAGGAATGCCTAGGCTGGCATCTCCACTTCGATTAATGTCAAAGTAGTACCAGCGAGGGACCAAACCTGCACAGCCTTCGAGCACTAGAATAATACATGGGCAACAATTTGAACGTCATCTTCATAGTATGGACATGTCAAGGAGATGTCCATCCCTTGCTCCCTCAACAACCTTTTAGTTGGCAATCGGCCCTAAGGCACTTTTCAGAAAAGGAGGCTTACTCTCGGGTGGATCCTAAGTCTCTAGATCCAACTGGCATCCAATCTCTTAGCAGGCTCCCTTCTATAAAGCTTATAAAGATCCCTGACCATCATTCACCTCTAGACACATCTTGGTAGGCCTAGATTAGGATCGACAAGGAGAGAATCCGCTTCACTAGTTGATCTTGGAATTAGCAAATCATCAATGCCAGTGTTCCACCCATGCTCTCTAGGGTAGAAGAGATACCAGCCACCACCTTCTTTATACGGACTAGTATCAGCCATCGATGGAGCTGGAGGTCAGACAACCAAGCATCAGACAATAAATCAACAATTCGACCATCTAGTTTGGGAAACTCTCTACATGAAGGAGCTACTCTAAGGACAGGATTGTTTGCTCCAATGGTCTACGGGCCATGCTTAGCCTTCATCATCAAGCACCAAAGGCTTTCAGGCTCCAAAAGGAAATATGTCGTATGCTTGATAATTAAGGCCTTCAACTTGGCAAGCAAGGACTGGATGCCCAACCCCCTATCACCAGTTGATATGAAGCAACAAGACGAACTCCCCCTCTACTCCTGTGCTAGCCTTAGAAGAATTTTCAAAAAAGCTATTTGAGCTTCAACAGAGAGGTCCTCAGCAAAATGATGTTGGCAAAAGATAGATCGGTATGGAACTCAAAACTGACTGGACCAATGTTACTCTATCCATCATGGACAACGATCTGGCCTGCCATAAACTTTGCCTTGAATAGAAAATCACTTAGAGCGAATGATGTGGCGGATTACTAAATGGTATTGAATATGACAAAGGTTGCATCTCTAATCTGTTTTCTTCTATTCTTATGAAGAAAAAGCTAATGTTGTGGCAACAAAAAAAATTTCTTCCTACTGATCTGGCAAAAAAAAAAAAAAAAAAAAAAAACTCTTCCTACTGATCTGGCAACGGAAATCTTCTCCTCATTAGATTTCCTTCTTGGTTTTCTATCAAAAGCCCACTCCAATTCGGAATCTGCTTTTATAAGAAGTTCTATTTAAACCACTCCCACATAGTTTCATGAAACTTTATGCCAAGTTCCTTCAAACCACTCTAATATACAGCATACTTTCCCCCCTCTCTCTCCCATGGATATTTTATTATTATTTTAGCTATATAATCTACCTTCTTAGTGCTAGTTGTATGTGCGATGGTTCTATGGATCTGTGATTTGTCTGGTGGTCGTGGTGATTTTATTCTTGGACCTTGTGGAGTACATAATCCTGATCCTACTGCCCAATGAGTTCAGGTGCATGGCAATAATGACAACTCTCTACTAGCGGTGACATTAGATGAAGGCGAGCCCTGCTTGGTGTGCAACAAAGAGTTCACCATAGGGGAAGAGATAGGCATGACAGCGCGCAATCATGTGTTCCATGGGTGCTGCATCGGCTGTTGACAGAGCATGCCGTGTCTCTATCCTGCCAGCTAGATGTGTCTCTTTGAGAATAAATAGATACCACCAACTTCAGATGGCCTGCTGATGGCTGCACCATCTTATTATGTCTAGTTAGGACATTGTTATTTTGATGATTACTTATACATTAGTAATTAAAGGAGTACTGTTAGACATATCATATGGATCTGATATTTAACAAAATATAACCACTGGATCTATTTACTGTAGACAAATTTCTTAATTTTTTTGGCAGATTTTAGTACTTGTGCATTAGTTTCATTGTTTTTATTCTTGTATCTTCCTCATGTATGAGGTCAAATTCATTCCATGGTGAAAATCATTAAAAAGTAAGCATCATTGAAAGTCTTACTGCATCTCATATTCAGGGATGTAACTAGAACAACCGCTAAAAAGTAAGCATCTTAGTGCTAGTTGTATGTGCGATGGTTATATGGATCTATGATTTGTTCTGTGGTTGTGGTGATTTTATTATCGGACCTCGTGGAGTCCATAATCCCAATCCTACTGCTCGACGAGGTCAGGTGCATGGCCACAATGACAACTCTTTACCGGCTGTGACATGATAGATGAAGGCGGGCCTTGCTTGGTGTGCAGCAAAGAGTTCACTATGGGGAAAGAGATGGGCATGACGGCATGCAATCGTGTTCCATGGGAGCTGCATCTACTGTTGATGAGATGCCATATCTCTACCCTACCTGTAGGATGTGTCTCTTCGAGGATCAATAGATATCCTGCCTGCTCGACAAACAGTGAGGAGCACATTCAACTTGATTTTCTTGTGGATGCATATTGCAGGCTGATAGGATGACAGGCTGATTTGAAGATCCTAGATGGTTTCGACGGCTTTGGTTTCGATGGCTTTATCTTCATATAAGTTTTAATTGCCCTATAAAGTTTTTATAATCGTGTGTTCATGGAAGCTGCATCCGTTCTTGTGGAATGTCCTTTTGAGGATCAACAGATACCACCAACTTTAGATGGTCTACGATAGCTGCACCATCTTATTGTGTTTACGCATTATTATTTTGATGATTACTTATATGTTGGTTAATAAAGGAGTATTGTTAGACATGTATCATATGGATCTGATATTTAACGACAGTATAACTACTGTATCTGTTTACTGTAGACAATTGTCTTAATTTTTTTTGAATTCTTTTGGCAGATTGTAGTACTTGTGCATTAGTTTCATTGTTTTTATTCCTGTAGCTTCCTAATATACGAGGTCAAATTCATTCCATGGTAAGCATCATTAGAAGTCCTACTGCATGTCATATCCAGGGACATAACTAGAACAATCGATAAAAGATTATACAGATGTTTCACTTATATCTGGCTAGCAAGTGGTCCACCGTATGCATAATTGACAGCCATCAGTTGTTATGCCCCATAATCAAAATGGTTAATTTATTAAAAATCAAAGTAGAATTGATTGTGATGAATTCATTGATAAGAAAGTTTGACAATAGGAGTTGCTCATCAGCTTTCAAAAGCTTGCTAAAATGGCTTTATGAGGATCTTTTGATGGGGTTCACTGTCAGAGGATACGATTGGGGTGACTCTATTGCTCAGAAACTCAAAGATTGAGCTGCCTGAGTAGGAGACACTACCCTGATGCTATGAAGTCAAGTTTGCTGGAAGCTGTTCAGCTGCAGAAAAAATTAGTAGTATAATATATCATCTTCATTATAAATTACATATTTAGCACATGCATTATTATATTAGTTTTACATGATACAACTTCAAATTTTACCAAGATGCAGAGCTAAATTAACAAAAATGCTCCATAAAAAATCCAAATGACGGCCAAGACTGGCATTTAGAATGAAAAATTGTATTGTACGGAAAAGATCTGCCATAATATGAATAAGTATGCAAGTAATTAACCTTATCAATTTTTTCTTCGCTGTCTGAGTATGCAAGACCCAGGAGAGCGTAAGAAAGTAAGGTAATCTGTAAATCTTAGGTGGCATTTGGTGCATTACATAAAAATGCTGCTTTGGCAATGTGATTGCAGAAGGAATGTGATTACTTGATAAAATTACAGAGAATCCTATATTGCAGTGTTTGGTATGTGCAGTAATGTTATTGTAAAATTATAGAAAATCCTACATTACCGTGTTTAATATACAATTTAGATTACATGGAATATAAGCTAATTTTTTTAAAGTATTCTCATCTTTTTTTATTGATTATTATCTATTTTTAAGAGGAATAACTTAATTTAGAGACCAATCATTTTTCGTGACATCATTCATTATGTTTCTTTTTTTTTTTCACCAACTGGGACTACCCATAATTTATTTTGATGGGGGTATTTTGGTCTTGAAGTTATCTTATTGTAAGATTGTAGGATTGTAAGATTACATGTAATCATATAGCCACCTCCTCATAGACAATCAGATTACATCTTTTTGAGGTAATATTGTGTTACATGTAATACAGCATTATCTGTGAAGGTAACGAAATAAACAGTGTAATCTGTTTACTTATTGCAAAATTATATATAATTCTATCGGGATTATATGCTACCAAATGCCCCTTTAGTTCGTTCTTGGACCTAAACGAGTGTAAAGAGGCCCAACAATGGCTGCGAGAACTCCATCAATGTTGTCCAAATCAATTCAAGAAACTCCATCAATTTTATTGATCAAAAGCAGAGCACAAAACCAGAAAAATAAAGCACGGCGAGATCGTTGACTAAACAGGATTGGGAGACACGGCATTGCGTTAGGATTAGATTGGAGCGATGACGAGGAGGGATATTTTCTTGCCAAATATGTCGTAGTTTAAATTAGAAAGGACAGACGGAGTCGGGATCCTCCAGACGTGTTCGATAGGGGATACGTTTCAGAAAATCTCTCTCTCAAGCTATACTACTTGAAGTTGGAATCTGCCTCGCCCCAGATGGAAATACAAAACAAATCATAGACCAATCAGAGCCTTTTTAAGATCCTCTCCTCTTCTTCCTCCTTCAACAAATCTCCCCTCTCCTCCTCCTCCCTCCCTTCACCATGGATCCTCAAGCCAATGACATCCAATCACCAACTACCGTAGAAGAATCCACCATCGTAATATACCAGTCGCAGTTGTCGAGGAAAGCTGTATGATCTGCTTGGAGGCATTGGACGTTGGAGGAGACCAGGTGGGACAGCTGCAATATTGTGGGCATGTGTTTCACAGAGACTGCATCACGCGATGGTTGAATACGTCCTCGCTCTGCCCTGCATGTAGATCGTTTGCAATTAACCGCAGACGGAGCATGCTGATTTCGTGCATCAAAATTATCGGAGCATCATTGGGCATTGCATATATTCTCTCTCTCTTTATCATATATGTTGGGCTGCACAACCTCCACCTGGTCACGACTTTTAATGACACTAGTGCGCTGTTCTCTTAGGTCCTCAATCTGGGATGTTGCTTAATAATAACTTTGGAATCTTTTATTTCTGTTAATTTGTGTCTTGCTCTTTATTTAAATAATGTGATTAATTATGGTATCAAAAAGTTCATCTTTAATGGTCAGAATCGGAAACCAAAGGATGATGACAATTCCTGTATCTCCTCCTTGTGAATTTCCAGCACTTTGTGCAGGATGGATGTTGATTAAAAGTGTATCTGGATCACATTTTAACATGTTAATGTGTAGAAGGTTTTGCAATCCGATGAAGGTGAGCACCTTCATTTCTATATAGGAGGCATGATCAAATTTAAGAAGGATCAACTGGCCTTATCACTTAACATGAAGTCAAAAAATTCGAGACCGATATCAAGTTTCCAAAGGATCTCATTTTAGAAAACCATTAGAATGATCTCTGGAATGGCTATGTAAAAGTGAACGATGATGTTCTAATATCATATTCAAATGTTCATTTTTAGGGGCCTATTAGGACAATCAGTATCGCATCATCTGAATTTGGAATCAGATGCTATTGCTCTGCAGGGCTGGCATACTTTGTACATAAAGAGTTTTCTCCCTTTTATATTTTCTGGTCATAGGGACCCGCAGGCCTAACAGAAATAATCTCAAAGGATGTCACCTTCATGCCTCCATGTATATTTCATGACTGCTTGGAATCATGCGATTGAAGATATATATTGCAGCTCAAGATGCATTTAATTGGATTTGCATGCAATTAAGTTGCACGCGGTTAGAATTGATCCTATTTGCTTAGATGCCACTAGAACTACAGTGACTATAGCTTTTTCTTTTGTTTGTTGGGAAGCAGTGCAGGAGAAATAGTCACCTTGCAAATAGATTTTCTGACTTATGCTCATCCGCCGAGTTATAATAAATAGTTTGTTTCGAATACAAAAGAGGTTTCAATAATGCTGATATCTCAAGTTAATGAATCCCCTCCCTAATTACCCTTGTTTATTATTACAAGCAAGATGATGGTCATTACGTATTTAAATTTGGTGAACTAGAAATATCTCAAAATAAAATATCAAGCTTTATAATGATTATTATTGGTCATTCTATACCACAGTTCAAGATGCATTTAACTGGATTAGCATGCAATTAAGTTGCATGTGGATGGAATTGATCCTATTTGGTTCGGTGCAATTGCATCTACATTGACTAGTGCTTTTATTTATTTGTTGGGATGCAGTGCGTGAGAGATTGACACCTTGCAGATAGGTTTTTAGCTTACGCTTCATCTATCTAGTTGTAATAATTAATTTATTTTGACTACCAAGGTTTCAATAACGCCAATATCCCAAATTAATGAGATGCTCCCTTACCCTTTTTTATTACTATAATCAAGATAATAATCATTATTTGTTTAAATATGTTGAACTAGAAATATTTGGATATAAAAATTGACCATTATTAGAATAATGATTTTTTGTCATTACAAAAAAAAAGGGAAGAAGAACCTCCATTATCATTTTTAAATTATAAAGTAATGATTTTTCTTAAACTTGCTTGACTGAAAATATAAAAAAAAATCATTGTAACAATCAATATTTGCAATTATAAAAATCCAACAAACAGTAAATATAGATAGTAATTGTTTGCTCGAATCATGAGTCATCAAATAAAAATTAACATAAAAGTTAAAAAATGAAAAAGGAAGAAGACTCTAAAGTGCCAACCCTTCACCAGGATCCATAGCCTTCTCTTGAAACCCAACCATGGCCATTGGGGCCTATGCCATTATCTCCTCTCATTCCCTTTTAAGTGATAGGCTGGTGCTCCACAACACGGCATGCCCTCGGAAACCCAAGTCTCCATGCAGTTGCTTTAATTGCCCCTCCCCCAACAAGGATTCATCCTTGGAAGGCACCACATTCAATGGATTCCTTCGATTCCTGGGATGCCAACAAGAGACGGTGAGGGATGGAGCTTTAGGATGAAGATTGATTATTAATGAAGGGGGTTCGAGATCTGCTGCAAGCAATAATACTTCTGCTGAGCAACAAATACTGTCGGCATACTATCAGCAAAAATATAGCCAGCACCCATAGTATGTTTTGCCATAGGCAAATATACTCCCTCAGCAAGACTCTTATTGCTAGCAGAAGTTTCTATGCTATTGGTAGATCTGTTATTCCTAAGTTAATAGACACTAGCTAGGGACAAAATAGTGTCCTTTTCCTTTCTTTTTTCTTCTTTATTTTTTAAATAAGTTATAAAAATCCTCCAGAGGCTAAGTGTAGATTATATTTACATTCAGTGGCCTGAAAAACTTGCATTTATATCGATGATGTTTATTTTTAACCTACACTTTAACCCATACATTTAGACGACAAACCATTAATTTTAGATGGACCCAAATGCCATGTTAAATTAAATTTATAAAATAACAAAAATAGCCTTGAATCGGAGAGCTCAACACTTGGGACAAGAGTAGAGATGTCAAAATGGGCTAGGGCCCATGGACTAGCCCATTTGGCCCTAAAAATGGGCCAGGCCGGGTTAAAAAATTCTGGCCCATTTGTGCAAGTGGGCTTTTTGGCCCGACCCTTATAGCTCATGGGCTAAACTGGATTAGGACTGAGTCAGCCCATGGGCTGGCCCACACCCTCCCTCTCCCAACTCCCCGACGCGAGAACCCCCCTCCCTCTCTGTCCCTGACGGCCCTCCCTCCTCCTCTTGGCCCCCCCTCCTCCTCTATGATGTACCGCTACACCCCTCCTCACCATCCCCCTCCTCTCGACAGTCCTTGTGCCCCTTCCCGCATGCCGCCCCAACTTCTTTCTCGGTCTCGGGTGTGAGAACCACCCCTCCCTCTCCCTCTCGGTCCTCGATTCCCCAGCGCAAGAACCCCCCTCCCTCTCCCTCTTGGACCTTGATGGCCCTCCCTCCTCTCGGCCTGCCCCCTCCTCCTCCCCGACATACCGCCGCCCATCCCTCCTCCTCAGTCCTCTCAATGGTCCACGGCACCCCTCCCCGCCCCTCCTCTCAGCAATCCTCGGTGCCCCTCCCTCCTAGCAGTTCCTGGAGAAGAGAAGCAGTGGCATCGGGCGGTGACAGGGGAGTGGACTCACGGCATGCAGCACCAGGTGATGACAGCTGATAGGGGAATGGTCCGAGCAGACTCTGGCCCTAGAAAAAAAAAAGAAAAAAGAAAAGAAAAAAAATGGGCTGGCACGGCCCTAAACCACAGCCCACGTGGACTAGGGCCGGGCTGGGTTTTTATGGCCCCTTTTAACAAGTGGGCCGAGCCCGACCCTGTCCCTATAATCACAGCCCATGTGGGTTAGGATCGGGTCGGCCCATTTTGACAGCTCTAGATAAGAAGTAGACCTCCAAGGCCATGCTTATTGGATTAGGCACTGGATAGATGGTGGCCTTGCTGCCCACCTTGTTCCCAGCCCCGCTCCAGACTGTGACTGGCCTCCCCTAGATTATGCAGCATTATGGCTCCGAACGATGATGAGGAGAGGGACAAGCTGTGAGCCAAAGGCACCATCGTGGCTAGCATTCGCAGGCCTCGTGGCTGACCCTAGGTTTCAAGAACAAGCCTAAGCCCCCTCATTTTTATAACCTAGGACAGCCCTATTGCACTCTACAATCATGTCATGGAGATCGTAGGTGGTAGATGTCCCAAACGCCATTGCCTAGCTTGCTTGCTACCGCTAGTGCGGTGTTTGTGTGCTTAGTGATATAGGCATGGCCTCCAATGTAGCACTCCACCAACTAGTTGTGCCAGGCACAGTGGTGGCCCTCTATGGTTGGTTCGATATCCTATCTCTCATAAGATCATTCTTGCTTAGCCCTTTACTGTCAAGGTCCATCGAGATGATCGTCTACCTAGCCAATGGGTAGGGGCAGGTAGTGTTGTTGCTATAGGGTCTACGATGGTGGTTACCTTGATGTTTGTTTTGGGTATCAAAGTGAAAGACAAAATATTTTCTCATATAAATACTAGTAAATATAAGAAAGGGATCTTGACAAGCCTTCCTCCTCTTCCTCTCAATCCTTGTAGGCGGCATTGGGCTCTTTAGTGTAACATCGTCCAACATCATCACCATCACAGCCATCCTCATAGTTGCATGCCTCGCTACCACGATCGCTGTGCATTTCTGCACCTTCCGCATCTTTTGAGTGTCCCTCCTTGCTATACTTGTCCTTTGCAGTCTTGCTGTCTTTAGCTTCATCCTTGCCAGCAATGACTACTCCCAGTGGTGCCAAGAAAGGCTCATCGGTGACAAGAACTAGGCCAAAACCTTGAGCTACATTTGGAGGAGCTTCGATTGCTAAATTTTGTGGGATGAGGACCCATAAAGCTTGGACGGTTTCAAGGATTTATAGATCAAACACATTCAGGTGTGTTTTTTTTCTTTTTATATGATAAAAATCTCTTATTGCTCCTTAATTGCTGAATAGAGAGGTGGATATTTTCATCTTTTCACATTATGTAAGCAGTTTGATTGACGTTGTTAATTTATTTGGATATAAGTGTAGGTTTTCAAACTACTAGGCATAAGTTTAATAAAAGGAAACCTCAAGAGAGGTTTTTGTAATTTATTGTTAATGAAGAAGGTAGTTATTGTTAAACAGCTCTGGAAGAAATAAAACCATTAGAATAAGGATATAGGAGACTAAAGAAAATGGTGTCCTTTAGGAAAAAGGTTGGGACAGACATTTGCTGATAGGTGTGAATCATTTAGAATACTATGCAACTACCCGTTTTAATGCTATGAGGTTGCAATCATCATATAGCTATTTCGAGTTATAGTAAATTGTTGGAATTATATTGTTGTCGCTAATATATACTAGATAGTGATACCAGTTCATTTGTCATGCACTGACCCACCGGCATGAGAAGTTTGGTTCTACGGGACATTTTATTAATTCCAAGAATATATAAACAAGTAGAATAACTCATAGCATTTCTACACACTTGCATATTAGTTTAAAAATAAAGTTTTAAAAATTTAGAAGTCATTTAAAACCAAGAATTTTCATTAATACTATCTTCATGGCCTACTAGATAATGCATAAATTTTGATCAAGTTATCATTAAAATCTCAAATATGGTAACTACAATTGGACCTCTAATCTCTCTAGTACAATGCCCAAATTAAGCATGCACTACACAATATCTAGAAAAAGATAAGAGAATGAAAAATAAGCTAATAGCCTAGCAAGTTATGTCTCCACACATGTAGTTGGATCAAGCATATAAATATGAAAAAATATTCTACAAATACAAGTATCATTACCCATCATAAAAGAAAATAATTTGTAGATTTCAAGGATGACTTTCATAAATGGCATGCTGATGTTTATCCGCTTAGTAATTTACCTTTTAAAATACTAGTACAAAAACTAGATTAATGCATCTTATTAAAAAAATATTATTTTATAAAATTTTCAAAAAGATATTTACAATTTTGCCCTCTCATAGTCTTTATAAAGGATACAGAGCTTTCAATATCCATAAACTTCTAAATAAGATTTGATAGCTATTTTGTGCATTTCCATCATGTAGAATCAACCAATATTTTGCTTTTGATACCCAAAAATCCAATGTCATACTTAAATTTAGTATTTCATGCTTGCTCAATATTTTAAAAATATTTTTCAATGCAAGTTGAACATAATATTTAATTTCAATCATGAAAATTCTATAAATAATTTCCATAAGTTTACTTTCAAGAACTGCTATGATGGCTGTTTAAGAAACACAAATTTAAAAACTAGACATTTAGATATGATGGCATCACTAATTAAGAACAAGATTTAAAATTAAATTTCAAATTATATTATATGAAATGCATGGTAAAAAAAAATTAGGGTGGTGAAGAAACTTATAGATCTAGATGGTCGAGATCTATATCCAAATTCCTCTTGACATGACTATGTACCTTCTCAAACAAACATACCAAATCATTAGGCTTCCCTCCAAAATCATAAATACACTACCTTTAAAATTTTCCAATTTATAAATCTAGTTACAGACTTTGACATATGATTTCTAGACGTCCTCTCCAAACATTTTATTGCTTATGTTCCTAATTGAAAATTCAAAATCATCTTTGTTCTCGTTTTGAAAATCATTTTGTCAAAGTCTAAATATTGCTTTTTTTCTTTCAAAAATAGAACTTTCAAATCTGATTATGTTGCTTGCGCTTGTGAAGTAAAAGATGACTCACATAACAAATTAGAAAATCAATAAGCCTGTAAATGTTTTTAACATATGAAGTAAAAGATAATAATCTCAAACAAACATACCAAATCATTAGGCTTCCCTCCAAAATCATAAATACACTACCTTTAAAATTTTCCAATTTATAAATCTAGTTACAGATGTTGACATATGATTTCTTGACGTCCTCTCCAAACATTTTATTGCTTATGTTCCTAATTGAAAATTCAAAATCATCTTTGTTCTCGTTTTGAAAATCATTTTGTCAAAGTCTAAATATTGCTTTTTTTTTTTTTCAAAAATAGAACTTTCAAATCTGATTATGTTGCTTGCGCTTGTGAAGTAAAAGATGACTCACATCACAAATTAGAAAATCAATAAGCCTGTAAATGTTTTTAACATATGAAGTAAAAGATAATAACACTTGCATGATTGTTGTCTCAAAGCCTGGCCACAAAATCCTAAGGATAGAACAAGTTCAAAAATATAGGTAATATAGCTACGACTTTGGGACTTGCAAGATGATGGAAATCCAACTTAAAATTGGTCTACAAAATGCAAGAATGTAAGAAAAGATTATTTTTAACAAATAAACCATTAGTAGTTGGAATGAATACTATTGGTCCCCAAATACCATTCATGTAAGGTGATGTGCATTGGACCAACTATAAAAATGACGGCCCACAATAAGTCCAACTATCAAATGCTAGGTGATACACCTCAGAACCAACTACAGTCAATATGGCAAAATTGACTAACTAGAACTTGCCATGGAGCCTTCATATTGGCCAATCAGCTTTCACCACATAGCTAGTCTAGGGGTGTGTGGAGATACCCAAATCTCTGCCCATCTAGTTACAATTGGCCCACAATGGCAAATGGTCTCTCTAACCATGAGATCATAGAAATTGGGCATGGGAGAATCACCCATGCGATATCTTCCGTATAGCAAATAGTTATCCAAAATGGCCTATTCACACATCTTAAAATTCCATAGTGATGGGTACCGATCCTCATCTACATAAATGACTTCGAGAGGACCCTTCAGGCAAGTTCTAAGACTGAAACTCGAAGTTTAGCCTTAATTCTCAGCTCTCTGCGCTGAGTTTCCATCTCTCTGCCACTCACATAGTATTTTTGTTATTTTCCTGAGAATTATTTGATTTAGACATCAAAGGATCCCCCATCGAACACTAGCAAGTTCATTCTTTGTCTATGGTTTTTTAGGACTAAGTTGGGTGTTGGACTAAAGATTTGACTTCAATCTCCTTTCCTTTGCCACTGATTAGATATGATCAACCTAGCTATGATTGCATCTATTTTGGCAATTATCATCCATCAGCCAAGGAGGTGCATTAAGATCTCCAACCAACTCTCTTGATCTGTGCAGCAACTCATCGAGCCCTCCAATATACTAGCCATCTTAATGGCCTAGTCAGATCTGTTTCCAGCAGCAACACTAGGTATCACAAAAATTTGAAAGAAACCAAAATTACTGAAGTTGAAGCTAAAAATCTTTGGAACTGTTGCTGCAACAAGAAGGTAAATAGTCAGCAAACACTTTAAAGAGCAGCTGGATGATAAGTTTCCATATTGTGCATTTTGGACTAGTCAATACCAAGTTTGGTATTAAGAATATTTAAAACCCTTACAAATAATATGATAGGCAACTTAAAACAGTTAAAAAAATAGACTAAGTGCATATTTGAATGGTTGGGTCCAAAATCCCATGATATTTGCATGTTGGGCCAGTATAACAACCAAAAATGTTGGATTGTAAAATGAGCTAAGCCTATGCTTATAAGTATATAGGACTAGTTTTTGAGTTGGCAGGCTCGAATTCCTTAGGGCAAAAAAATGACCATTATAGGTTGGGTCAGCCCACTAAAAGGTAGTCTTGGGTATTTATTAATGTAGGCTTAGCTCAATCTACAATTTAATGCTTTTGGTAGTTAAGTCATGAAATCAATAGGATTTGGACCCAAACATCCAAATAGGTCCTAAGGAACCATTTAGTATGTTTAATTTGTCTCTCTTGTTAGTAGTTCTGGAAGATCGGTTAGGAGATGAAAGGGGATGAGATTGCATTGGACAATCACTTGGCATTTCAACAATTAAAAAAGTTGGGAATATACTTTATAGATATTATTCATAATAAATTGCTGAAATAAGGGCCTCGAATCAAGCTTTATTGGTGAACATATCGAACATAGGTGGTAAATTAGTAACCACCTCTGATCAAAATCATGCCTAGCAACAAAAGTTTAGCAACACTTCATTGCATGCCGGCAATCTTTTGTAAGTTGGTGTCGGCCAATGTTGTTAAGATTAGGATAAGATTGTAAATGATAATGGAGCCTTGATATGATAGAGTCAGGGACAGTAAGATCTCTTCAGATTTCTATAAAGAATATGAAACAATATAATGCTGCAACAATAAGTAACAAATCACAATAAGGTGGCAAAATTTGATAGTCAATGAGAAATCTGCTATATGATAGGCATATTGAGGATAATTTAAGGAGGCATTTGGTGACCCAAATTGGATCATCAAGATGATAAAAGATTACTGATGATTCTTGTCCTAGGATAATTTGATCTCCAATAATTTAAGATTATCGCATTTGGTATGCTATATTCTAATGATTAAAGATTCTTGGATATCCACGAGTAACATGTTTGATATTTTATGGGAACTCAAGATTACGAACTCTAAAAAATATCAAAATACCTTGATATATTTCAAAAAAAATATTTATCAGTTATATCAAACATATTACAGTGAAATATTAATATATTTATTAATGTATTTCATAAAAAGTATATTTATTAGTCTTATAAATCTTTATTCTCTAAAGATATATTAATTATATATTATTATAAAATCAACTTATAATATATTATTTTTTATTACTAATATTTATTTTGATTAGAAAAATAAGGCATACATAAGGAATCTATTAAATATTTAATTATATAATTATAATGTACAATAATATATTTATGTTGTAATTGAAAATTATCTTTGAATAATAATATAACAATAATATCATTAATAATATATTGTAATTGATATAATATATCATAAATATATTATATAGTATCAATATGATATAATATAATATAATATATGATATCAAAATATTATATTTACAATATAATGATATATCAAGTTTTCTGTTGGATTGAAGAAAATTTTTATTCTTAAATTTCAGCTCAAGATCATTGCCTTGAGGAGATGTTGGATATCTGACTCAAGGATGGATATCTGATTGGAGAATAATTTGCATAAATTTTGTGGTCATAAGTACTTGGTTTTAGGTTGATTTCTATGTTTATTAGTTGCTTTGTTAGTATTTTGGGTTTTATTTTGTATTTACTTAATTTTTGATTTTTTTTATATTTTGTAGGTGTTAAGGTATTTACTTGGATAGAATATGGGTAGAAAATAAAGAAGGAACAAGTTGGGTCTAAGGAAATTCATGAAAAGAAAGAGTTTTAGGAAGAGTATCAGGCGAGCCGACTTGATTTCATCCCAAGCCGACTCGATTACTGTAGAGTCAACTAGGCAAGTTGACTCGAGACTAAGACTTCGACTCGAGAAAATTGACAGAGAGCTGAGTTTCAGGATGCTATAGCGGAATGAAGACGAGTCGACTCGACTTCAGCATGAGTTGACTCATTTCACGAATGAACCTGTTTCGACCTTGAGTTTCTGACATGATTTTGGACCATGTGTTTTCAAAATTTAAAAGCCATGAGTTGAGTGATTTTGTAAAAAAAAGGAGAGATTCTAGGTAGAAAAGAATGGGAAATTAAAGAAGAATCAGTTGGAATTGGCAGATGACTAGGAATTTTTGACAGACAACTGAGAAGAAAAAAAAAAGCTAGCATGGAGAGATTTCTGGGAGAGGGATCATCTGGAAGTTAGAGAGTAGGGAGAAGAGAAGGAAGAATGAGGACATCGAAGAGGAAGGAAGAAGGCTTGGAAGTGAAGATTGTAAATCCAAGAACCGACATTCAAGAGGAGAGGAGCCCGGATCAGATCTACATGCCTTCTCCATTACAATAGATCTTTCTTTCTTTCTTCCTCCCTGCTGTAGTTTGCTGAATTCTTGTTGGTAAAGGATGATTATTGTTCTATTTTATTCAATGAACATCATGTGTGCTTTTCTATCAATGAGTAGCTAGATGTTTTGTCCTAGAACTTAGATGTAGTCCTTGATTTTCCTATGATTATTTGATGCTCTTAATCGGATAATCTTGTTGGTATAATTTGGTGTTTTTGAATTTAATTCGTGTGAATAACTGGCCATTAATTGCATGTTTAAGATGTTACATGATGGATTGAAAAATAAAGTGTGATATTAATTGGTAAAAACATCAAACCTTGGCAGTGTTATTTAGAAATAAGGGCACCCCATTGTGACTTTTGTTGAAGACATCTAAAGAACTTAATGAACTCATATTAAAATTAAAGATCACGAAAGTAGGCTTAAGATTAATATGAGTATAGGTGTTGAATCTTGAAAGAGATCATCACATAAAATTGGAGTGTAGTCATTACTACTAACAAGAATAAGACCAATCTATTATGTTAAAATGATCCCAGGAAATCAAGTGATGAAATCTATATTCTAGGAGCCCATCAATCATTGTTAACTTAAACCTTAAAACTTTGCATTCGATTTGGTCTTAGGTACTACAACCAATAATCAGTTAATTTAATTGAATTTCAAATTTAATCATTTGAACTTGGCTTGGCTAGATAATATAAGAGATCAGAATTTTGGTACTTGAACCTCTTTCTTGTGGGAACGATACTTTATTTGCCCTTTACTACTACTTACGATCCATACACTTGTGGATTAGTTTTAAGGGACATCAAGTTTTTAGCATTATTGTCAGAGAGGAGTGATTGTTATATCAACGAGAAAAAAATTTCTTATTAATCTGGACTATTTTGTTTGCTTTGTTTTGTTAAAATTTTATGTTCTTGTTTGTTAGTTTTAATTGCTTTAATTTTATTTATTTTGTGTTTCTTGTGTTTCAGGTTATTTTTGGTGCATGAGATGAGGCCATAGTCTGGAGTTGGAGAATTTGGATCCAAAGATCAAATGTACTTTGCACGCACTAAGGAAAGAATGAAGACTAGAGGAAGAACAGCTAATAGTCATGGCCGAGAACCAAATGACCTTGCATGATTATGCAATGCCTAATATCAATGAGGCTCAGACAAGCATTGTGAAACCAACTATCAATGCCAACAATTTTGAAATCAAACCTAATCTCATTCAGATGGTATAGCAAGAACAATTTGGTGGAGGAACTACAAAGGACCCAAATGAGCACTTATCCAATTTTTTGGAGATATGTGACACTATCAAGATCAATGGAGCTAGTGAGGATGCAATTTGGTTAAGGTTATTTTCTTTTTCTTTAAGGATAATGTTAAGGCTTGGTTGAGTTTCAAATCTTCAAATTCTTTTACAACATGGAACACCTTGTCACAAGCCTTCTTGCATAAGTATTTTCCCCAGATAAGACTATAAAACTCAGAAATGACATTACTAGTTTTATGCAGTTAGATGGTGAATCTTTGTATGAAGCCTGGGAAAGATATAAAGATTTGCAGAGGAAGTGTCCACATTATGATCTTCCTGATTGGTTGATTGTGCAAACTTTTTATAATGGATTAACGCATTCAGTCAGGATTACTATAGATGCTACTGCAGGAGGTGCCTTGATGGATTAACGCATTCAATCAGGATTACTATAGAAGCTTATGAGTTGTTGGAAGAGATGGCTTCCAATAACTATCAATGGTCAAATGAGAGAGGTATGCCTAAAAGAGCACCAGGTATGTATGATATTGATGGTATCAATATGTTGAATACCAAGGTTGATTCTCTTGTAAAAATGTTTGCTAAGCTTGGTACTGCTAATGTTGTTTCTAACCCTATTTTTAGTTGTGATTGGTGTGGAGGAGCTCACATGAGTTTTGATTGTCAGCAGGTAGAATAAGCTCAGTTTGTTTCTAACTTCAACAGGCAGCAGGGCAATCCCTCTTCCAACACCTACAATCCAGGATGGAGGAATCATCCCAGCTTCTCTTAGAAGGATCAAGATAATCAAGGTAGCAGTTTCAAACCTCTTAATGCCCCTGATTTTCAGCCAAGACCTTAAGGAATTGTACAACAACCTGAGAGCAAGCAATCTTGAGAATTGGCTATTGAAAAATTAGCCAATGTGACTTCGGACAGATTTGAGAAATTGGAGGCCAAAATAGATCAGTTGGCTGGTTATAACAGGAACTTGGAAATACAAATGGTGCAGTTAGTAAGTTCAATCAATTCACGTGGACAAGAAAATCCATCTAGTGAGATCGAGGTGAAACCAAAAAAGCACTGTAAAGCAGTCACATTGAGAAGTGGTAAGCAACTTGGTTAGGTAAGTGGTGAGACTATGGTGGGTGATGAAAATAAAATAGAGCATGAAGAAGTTGACAACCCAGCTCTCGGTGAACAAAGTGACAAAGAACCAAACCGGGCTGAGATCGAGTCTACACCACCACCTGTCAAACCTTATGTTCTCCCTATTCCTTTTTCGTAGAGACTTAAGCAAAATATACTAGATAAATAATTTGAGAAGTTTTTGTAAGCGTTTAGGTAACTTCATATTAATATTCTTTTTACAGATGCTTAGGCTCAAATTTTAGCCTATGCAAAATTTCTTAAGGAGATCATATGTCTAATAAGAAGAAATTGGAGGATTATAAGACCATAGCTTTGACTGAGTGTAGTGCAATAATTCAGAACAAGCTTCCACCAAAGCTTAAAGATCCAGAAAATTTTTCTATCCCTTGTACTATTGATAATGTTGACTTTGGTAAAGCTTTATGTGATTTGGGTGTTAGTATCTCACTGATGCCTTTGTCTGTTTCTAGAAAGCTAAGATTGAAGGAGCTCAAGCCTACCACCATTTCTTTACAGCTAGCAGACAAATCAGTGAAGTATCCTATGGACATCTTGGAGAATGTTTTAGTGAAGGTAAGAAAGTTTAACATTCCTATAGATTTCATTATCCTGAAAATGGAGGAAGTTGTAAAAATTCCTATCATTTTGTGTCGACCATTTTTAGCCATAGTTGGAGCGGTAATTGATGCTAAAAATGATAAGTTGACACTGAAAGTGGGTGAAGAGGATATAGAGTTTAATTTGAGTAGGACAACCAAGTATCCTTCATTTACTGATAGTGTTTATCAAATTGATTGTGTTGATGAGCTAATCCGAAAGATTTTTCAGCTTGAACATCCTAAAGAACCTCTTGAGACTTGTATAGTACAGGCAGCAACAATTAAGGATGAGAACTTGGAGGTTGCAAAGGTTGTAAATGTTGGAGCATGATCCCGGCTCCTCCCACGGACCTTGGGTGCAGCAGAACCAGCAACGAACAGATCTGGAGACTTCTGGACACGATCTAATGCCCTTGACGAAATCAGCCTGGTTGCTGTCTTCTTCGTCAGCCTTTCGTTTCAGATGAAGAATGCCTCTGAAATCACCTCTAAAAAATTCAAGATCTGGTACCCAACTAGATCAGGCCAAGATCGAGGTCTCTCAATTTGTAGATCTCAAATCGAGATATTTTAGATAGGAAAGAAGATAGATGAAGATAGACCTCGTAGATCTGTCCTGCTGCAGCCTTTCCTGTAGATCTGCTGATGGAGATCTCACCCGTGCCTCAAACGACCTCAGATCAACTCCAAATCTAAGAGGAACTTGTATCAACCTCTTCTCAAGGGATTCCAGGTCCTGGACCTGATGCTTGGGTGGCTGCAAGAGAGGGAGAGAGAAATCTGGTTGGCGGCACAAAGGAGAAGGGGGCTCGCACCTCCCCTTCTTTTCTTTCCTTTTATGGACTGGCGGCAAGAAACCCTAGGGTTTCTTGCTCCTGGGGCATGGAGAGCAGCTGGAGAGAGAGAGACTTGGGAGAAAGAGTTATGTATTTTCTTGGCTTGATCAAACCTATACAAGTACATGTATATATAAATACAGGGTCAAGTGACCCAAACCCAAAACTCCCTTGACCAACTCTATGGGAGATTAGGTTAACCCAAGTCCATATACACCCATGACTCGACCTAATCTCACCTATCCTGGGCCCAGACCTGGCCTATAAAGAGTTGGTCCCTTGAGGCCCACATAACCTAGACCTCAAGAACCCGAAAGGCCCACAGCCTTTCAACCTAGGGCCCAACTAGCCCTAGAGCCTCCATGAAGCCCTCATGAATGATGGACCTTGGCCTTAGCCTTGGTCCCCTGGGCCTTGGGCACACCACCTGGATCACAACAATCTCCATCTTGGTATCCCAAGGCCTCAACCAGCTCCACTCTGTCCATCAGCCGCATCAGCTCAACACATCTCTGAAAGCTGTCCTGTGGAAGTACCTTCGTAAGTGCATCAGCTGGGTTCTCCTTGGTGTGTACCTTTACCAGCTCCACCTCGCCATCCTCCACAAGCTCCCTGATCCGATGATATCGAATGTCGATGTGCTTTGTCCTTGCATGATAGACTGAGTTTTGTGCTAATAGAAGTGCACTCTGGCTGTCACAGTGCACTCTAATAGCCTCCTGAGTAAGGCCCATCTCCGTCAACAAACCCTTCAGCCAAATTGCCTCCTTAGCTGCTTCTGTCAGCCCGATGTACTCTACCTCTGTAGTGGATAGGGCCGTGATAGGCTGCAGAATCGATCTCTAAGAAATAGGACCTCCATATAGGCTAAAGATGAAGCCTGTTGTAGACCTCCGGATATCCACATCTCCATCGAAATCTGCATCTACATAACCGCCAATCAGCCCCTGAGCCTCCCTAGACATGTTAGAGTATCCCACTGCACCTCCTCACTGTCTGTAGTAGATGCCAACTCCAACTGAACCCATCAGGTATCTGAATATCCACTTCAGAGCTCTCCAATGCTCCCTGCCAGGCTGCATCATGAACCTGCTAACCTGACTCACTGCATGAGTGATGTCTTGCCTACAACAGACCATCGCATATATTAAGCTCCCAACTCCTGAAGCATAAGGAACCGTCTCCAACTCCTGAGCCTCCACCTCAGTATGTGGCGCCATGGTCTTCGAGAGTTTGAAGTGACCGACAAGTGGCAGCTCCGCCGGCTTTGCTCCCTCCATCCCGAACCTCTCTAAGACCTTCCGTATGTAGCCCCCCTGAGATAGATGCAGCACCCTCCAGGCTCGGTCTCTAAAAATCTCCATGCCTAGGATCTTCCTTGCAGGGCCCAAATCCTTCATCTCAAACTCCTGAGATAAGGATGCCTTTAGATCCTGCACAACCTTCCTACTCTTGTATGCTATAAGCATGTCATCCACATACAAGAGTAGGAACACCCTAGAACCATCCTCAAGAGACTGAACATAAACACAAGGATCAAACTCGCACCTGAAAAGTCCAATGCTGCGCACATAGGAGTCAAACCACTTGTACCATTGCCTCGACGACTGCTTCAGCCCGTACAGTGACTTCTGCAACAAACATACCTTTTCCTCTGATCCTGGATCCCTGAAATCGGGTGGCTGCTCCATGTAAATCCTCTCCTCCAAATGTCCAAGGAGGAACGCCGTCTTTACATCCATCTGCTCCAGCTCTAAATCCTGAGCTGCTACAATGCTCAGCAGCACTCTGATGGAAGTATGTCTGACGATGGGAGAGAAGACCTCGCTGAAGTCGATGCCTTCCTTCTGGGAGTATCCCTTGGCCACTAACCTCGCCTTGAATCTGATACCTCCCTGCTCTGAAGGCCCTTCCTTGCGACTGTAGACCCATTTGCAGCCAATGGGCCTCTTCCCCTGTGGCAACTGCACCAATCGCCACGTCTGGTTCTGGTGGAGAGACTGCATCTCCTCGGACATCGCCTGGACCCACCGCTCTCTGTCCTAGCTCTCAATAGCCTCTTGATACGTATATGGGTCTCCATTTGCTGTCACCAGGGCATATGATAGCATCTCTTCGAAGCCATATCGGTTTGGTTGCCTGATGGTCCTCTTGGGCTTATGTAGGGCAACACTGATATCAGTCCTCGATCCAGCTCGCTCCTGCTGGACCTCTCCGCCTCGATCATCCATCTGAGTCTTCTCCACCTGTGGAGACACCTTAGGTAGGTCTGAATGTCATGTCCTCCAGTAGTACCTGCAAGAGGCAAAATCAAAGAGGTAAGCTGTCCAGCAGTGCCCTGCTGGACCTCCTCCTGCTCCTCCATGCCTGCTCACCTCCGTAGGACTGACTCTTCATCAAAAGTCACATCCCGACTAATGACGACCTTCTTTTCAAAGGGATCCCACAGCCTGTATCCCTTGACTCCTCACGGATAGCCTAGAAATACCATCTTGCGTGATCTGGCATCTAGCTTGCTTCGCTCACCAGCTCCAATGTGCACATAGGCCGTGCACCCAAGTACCTGTAGATGGCCCAGCCCAACTGTCCTCCTAGACCACACCTCCTATGGAAGCCTGCCATCCAACCTGGTGTGAGGTGATCTGTTGCCCAGCTATGCAACCCAAGAGGGGGGGTGAATTGGGTTTCTAAAAATTTTAAGCCCAACTGATTACTTATGAAGAACAAAACAAAGACTTTAATTCAATATTAATTACCTAAAGCAGGAATGCAAGATTATAATAAAGAAATAAAGTGAAGCGATAAAGCACACCACAAACACAAGGATTTATAGTGGTTCGGTGCTAACCTTGCACCTACATCCACTCCCCAAGCTCCTACTTGGGAATTTCAATCCACTATACTTTGTATTCAACCCGAATACAAAACGTCGGAAACTCCGACACTAGCTATCCCAAGCTAGATCACTTGTTTCCTGGGTACAAGTAAACCCAAAACACTCCGATTTCAGGTTCGGATCAACCTTTCCTTGTTTTGGAAATCCTCCAAAAACAAGAACTAAAACTCACAAAGAGTTAGAAAATTTTGAGCACAGATTAATACAATAACAGCTCCTTTAAATGAGCTAATATAACAATAAAAACTTTACTCAAATGAAGAACCCCTTTTCGAATTTTCTCAAGGTGGATGAACGCTTGAACAAATACTTGAGAAGAGGTTGATTGTTGATTGAAGATCTCTTGAAAGCTTTGGAAGATCTCTAGATCAAGGTTGAACAATAGGCTTGAAAGATCCTCTTGAATGCTCTTGCTTTTCTCTTTCACAATCTCTCTTGTATATTGTGGATCCTCTCTCTTTTTCTTTTTGGATATTTCGTTGATCTCAGGCTTTTTCATGCAGATTTTGGATCCTTTCTTCTGTTTTTCTCTACTTTGATTTCACGTTTGATCTGCTATTTAATCTGCAATTTCTTTCACCATTTAAAGCATTTTATGACATTAGAAGCAAGAGAAAACAATTTAGGCAGATAAAGAGCCGTTAGAGCAATTTTAGGAAGCATAAAAGGCAATTAAAACGGGCAAAAAAATAGCCGTTGCTGACATTTCCTATCGCAGGGGTCGACTCATGAGTCGACTCATGCTTCAGGGGTCGACTCATGAGTCGACCTCTGTTGCAAAAACCAGAGAATGCGTTTCTGGAAATTCTTGGCTCAAATTAGCAGGGGTCGACTCATGAGTCGACTCATGCCTTGTGGGTCGACTCATGAGTCGACTCACAGGTCGTGCCAAGCCAGAAAACTAGCGTGCCAAGGAGAAATTTTGCGTGCCAATCAGCTCACAGTGCCATGAGTTGACTCATGAGTCGACTCATGCACTTCAAACCTTCATAACTTCAAAAATATAAGTCCAAACACAATGAAATTTTCACCAATAGATTTCAAATCATTTGTTCTACCAAATGGTACTATCAAATCAGGATTTTAGTGAAATTATGATTTTGCCCTTGAAGAGCATAAGGACTTTTTCATTTTAAAATTATTTGTATCCCTTCAATCTGCTTTGTAATCATCAAAATCAATCTAGGAGCAACAATCTCCCCCTTTTTGATGATGACAAAACACTTGAACAAAAGCATTTATGTGAATGCATTAATTTCAAAAAAAATGCACTATAGGTGTATATGCTTGAAAAATATGATTCTTTTGGCATGTGATATAAATGGTCATATGCAAAAATAGTTTATCCATTTTCATAAATATTTGAAAAGAGTATTAGATCATTTTGAGTTTAAGATATATCAGAGCAAGAGAGAAAAATAAATTTTTTTAATATATCAGAGCAAGAAAAAATAATTTTTACAATGTTATCCGAAAAGATTTTACAATGTATCAGAGTAAATGTTATAATATAACAGAGAAAATTTCACACTGTATCAGAGCAAATTTTATAATGTATCAGAGAAAATTTCACACTGTATCAAAGCAAATTTTGTAATGTATCAGAGAAAATTTCACACTGTATCAGAGCAAATTTTGTAATGTATCAGAGAAAATTTCACACTGTATCAGAACAAATTTTGTAATGTATCAGAGAAAATTTTATAATGTATCAGAGCAAGTTAAAAAAAATTTTAGGGAGTGTCAGAGTAAGTTAAATTTCTTAAGATGTATCAAGGTAAATTTCAAAAGATATATCAGAGCAAGTTTGAATTTTAAAATATATCAGAGCATATTTAAATTTTTAAGGTAAATCAGAGCATATGTAAAGAAGTAATTTAAAAGTTACATAATTGCATTGTACTTAGCATTGTACTTTAAATTCTTCAATTAATTTCTCATAATTTGTAATTTTGCTTTTGGGGTTTTGCCTTTGATGAGTTGCTTTTTGTTTAAATTTTTTTTTTGTTTAATTTCTCCCCCTTTTTCTTTCATAATTTAGGGTTTTGTTTTTAGTGAGTTGCTTGCTTTTTGTTTAATTGTTTACTTTCTCTCCCTTTTTGACATCATCAGACATGGTTAACTATTCCCTTTTTTTTTTTTTTTTGGAAATATTCTTTAATTTCTCCCCTTTTAGAGTATATCACAGATGTTTGCTCCCCCTTAATATAGCAATTATCAACAGCAAACAACAACAAGGAGAAGATAATATTTCAACAAGGAGAATATATATAACCAAAATATGATCAATATCATATAGGTAAAAGATGATTCCATTAATATCATAATTATTTCAATACATAATTCTTAAAAATAAAATTCAACCAGCTAATTGTCAATACATGGCCCCAAAGTATAGATCCTAGAACAAGATACTAACACCTAGGATCTAGTAAAGATCAAGATAAGTCAATGATCGGAGTCATCAGAGATAGGGTGAGGAGATGATGGATCAGAAGTGCATCCTCTACCCCGTCTGCCTCTGCCACGAGTGGGAGAGCGAGATGAACTGGGTGGCTGAGACCGCTAAGATGCTAAGGACTGAACAGAAAGGGTGAGTCTGATAGAATCAAGTACGTTCAGTGCTCTGGAAACAGATTGAAGTAGAGCAGTGAACTGAGTGGTAGCATGCGCACTCGATCCTCGGATCTCTTTCCTCAGTAATTCATATCCACCTTCTAGTGCTCCTCTGAGCCTGCCAGCCTCTGCAGTGAGGTCTGTGACCTCAATAGTAGACTCCTGTGGCTGGGGATGGGCCAAAGCAAGGACTTGCCCCTGCAAGTCAAGAACTCTGCCAGTAAGTCTCCAGACTGTGTCCTCAAGCTGCTGGATCCTGATGGACTGATCTGATATCATCTGAAACACAGTGGAGATGTGGAAAGTAATGGTCTGATCAGAAGAGGTGGCTCCAGGTGCAAAAGAAGTACTACCCCACTGACTAGACAGCAAAGAAGCCACACGCTGAGATATATGCTCGATCTGATCGTCAGCCAGTCTGAACTCTGAATGAGGTGCTCTGCTCTCTGGCTGATATACTGGTGTGGGCATCCTAGTAAACTCTGAAGGGCCTGCCTCAGTATCAGGAATGAACTGGGTATCTGGTGAAGCTGCCCTGAAGTCATGTACAGGAGAAGATGGACCCTCTTCTTCTACTCTGCCTTCAGTTCTGTCTTCAGCTCTTGTTTCAGCTCTATCCTCAGTTCTTTCTTCAGAGCCCTTGATCCAACCACCAACAGTCTTTGTAATTTCATTCGGTGCAGGCTGTGTTGGTTGAAAGTGTCCACATGTGAGAGTTTGGTAGGTGCCTCCCCCTCATAGCTAACTCCAAACCTCCTAAATACTCTAGTAAGGGCCATACCATAAGGCAAGTGTGCCTTGGATCTGTTCAAAGTTTCTCTCATGGCCTCTATCATAAGTGCAGGGAGGTTCAAGGGGGTCTGAGTGATGACATGAAACATGACACATATATCTCTGCTGGAAAGTAAGTCATGTCTACCACTCCTAGGAAGGAAGAGCTTTGAAACTATCTGATGCAGCACCCTCATCTCAATGGACAAAATCTTTGCTTCTAACTTGTTTAAACTTCCTGAATAAGTTTCTCCTAAGATTATTCTGATCCCCTCTTCTTTAATTGAGAGTTCCATATATGAATATCCTTCACTAGGCAACTGAAGTATTTCTCCCAATATCCTAGAATCCATGCAGATATTAATTCCCTTTACAATTGAAGTCACTGACCCATTTCCATAATGTAGATTCTGGTAGAATTCTCTTACTAGGTCAACATAGGTGACTTCCTTAAGAGAGCAATAGAGTTTCCATCCTTGATTTTTAATTTTACTTGCAAAAGTAAAGCCTTCTCTCTCAAAGAACCGAAAATCTATATTTTTTCCGGTTTCTACTTTTCTATCAGAAAGAGGATTTACACTGGGGCTTATGGAGGATTGAGAGGGACCTTGAGTAGGTACTGAAACTGGAGTGGGAGCAGTTGAAGACTGAGCATGCCTTTTCTTTCGGACAACTTCTTCAGGCTCACGGATTTATTTCCTTCTTTGGGGAAGCTTCATCTTTGGAGCCATATCCACTAAAGTTGCAGACAAGAAGACTTGAATTGAGTGGAGGAGGGATCACAAGAGAGTGACGAAGGATTTTGGTGGAGAAAAGAAGTGGATTTTGGAAGTTCGGTAAAGTGCTAGGGCACGTTCCAACCGCGCCAAGCAAAGCGAGAAAGCACAGAAAATCCTTTTGAAGGAGGCGATTTTTGGTGGAGAGGAGGAGGGAGAATTGCCTCAAAATTAATCCTTGAATTTGGAGCAAGAAGAGTTGGAGAAGACGGCTTTTGGAAGAAGAACGATGAGAAGATGAGTCGTCTCACGAACAGGGTTTCAGTATAAAAACAATGAACCCGTTGAAAGTTGGTGGGATTTACAAGTTTGCCATTGAGTCGACTCAAGGGGGTCAACTTATGAAGTTCAGAAAATCAGGAAAAATATGAATAAATTCCAAAAAAATTTGAAATTTTGAGTGAAGGAATTTTGCTCAATGATAATTTTTAGAATGATAAATTTGAGCTTTTATGATCAGGATAGATGTTGAAACTTGAGCTCTAATCAATTCTTTGGAAATTGAAAAATTTTAGGCAAATGGATCTAGAATTCCTAGATTTCTCCTAATTTCACAGAATCTATCCTCACTAAGGGCCTTTGTAAAGATATCAGCTAATTGATTCTCAGTGCAAACATATTCAAGAATTATATTTTTGTTTTGAACATGTTCTCTTATGAAATGATGTCTTATTTCAATATGTTTGGATCTTGAATGTTGAATTGGATTTTTAGATAGATTTATGGCACTTGTGTTGTCACATCTTATTGGTGTTTCATTAAGTTTGATTCCAAAGTCTTCGAGTTGTTGCTTAATCCATAAGATTTGAGCACAACAACTTCCGGCTGCAATGTATTCGGCCTCAGCCGTAAACAGTGCCACCGAATTTTGTTTCTTGCTAAATCATGAGATTAGGTTAACTCCAAGAAATTGGCAAGTTCCACTTGTACTTTTTCTATCTAATTTACATCCAGCAAAATCAGCATCTGAATATCCTAATAAATTAATTTGTGAGTCCTTAGAGTACCATAACCCTAGAGTTTGAGTACCATTTAAGTATCTAAGGATTCTTTTAACAGCATTCAAATGAGATTCTTTAGGATTAGATTGATATCTAGCACATAAGCAAACACTAAACATTATATCAGGCCTACTTGCAGTTAAATATAATAATGAGCCAATCATACCTCTATAGTATTTTAAGTCTACGCTTTTACCTTCATCATCCTTGTCAAGCTTACATGAGGGACTCATTGGTGTGCCAATTGGTTTACAGTTCTCCATTCCAAATCTTTTGAGTAGTTCCTTGGTGTACTTGCTTTGGGTGATGGAGATTCCCTCTTTTGATTGTTTGATTTGGAGTCCGAGGAAGAAGGTGAGTTCTCCCATCATGCTCATCTCGAACTCCCCCTGCATAAGCTTAGCGAAGTCTTGACAAAGGGATTCATTAGTAGACCCAAAAATTATGTCATCAACATAAATTTGTATAATTAGCATATCATTTTGATTTCTTTTAATAAATAGGGTTGTATCTACATTGCCTCTTGAAAAACCATTATTTAGTAGAAATTTGCTTAGCCTTTCATACCATGCTCTAGGTGCTTGTTTTAATCCATATAAAGCTTTATTTAATCTAAAGACATGATTAGGAAAAGCATGATTTTCAAATCCAGGGGGTTGTTCTACATATACTTCTTTAGAGATATATCCATTTAAAAATACACTTTTAACATCCATTTAAAATAACTTGAAATTCATAAAGCAAGCACATGCAAGTAAAAGTCTAATAGCTTCTAATCTAGCAACAGGTGCAAAGGTTTCATCAAAATCAATTCCTTCTTCTTGATTATATACCTTAGCAACCAGTCTTGCTTTATTTCTAATTACATTTCCATGCTCATCTAATTTGTTTCTAAAGACCCATTTTGTGCCAATTATTGAATAATCTTTAGATCTTGATACTAAGGTCCAAACATTATTTCTTTCAAATTGATTAAGTTTCTCTTGCATAGCATTAATCCAGTAATGATCATTTTCAGCTTCTTCAAAAGTTTTAGGTTCAAGTTGAGATACAAAAGCACAATGATTAAGTACATCTCTAAGTGAAGAACATGTTTTTACCCCATGCATAGGATCACCGATAATTAACTCCTTAGGGTGGTTGTGAACATACCTCCATTCCTTGGGTAGGTCATTTGTACCTTGAGGGTGTTCTTGAATTTCTTCACTTCTCTCATCTTGTTTATCTTCTTGATCCTTGTCTTCTGGAGTTGCTGAGTCTTTCAGAGTGATCTCCTTCATACCTTCTATTAGTGGCTCAGCATCATCAACACCCTCATTCTTCCTTGAAGGAAGATCGTTAGATTCATCAAAAACAACATGTATGGACTCCTCAACTACTAAAGTTCTTTTGTTGAAAAATCTAAATGCTTTACTAGTGGAGGAGTAACCTAAAAAGATTGCTTCATCTGATTTTGCATCAAATTTACCAAGTTTTTCTTTTCCATTATTTAATACAAAACAT
Organism: Elaeis guineensis; assembly: GCF_000442705.2. Classification (NCBI taxonomy): domain Eukaryota; kingdom Viridiplantae; phylum Streptophyta; class Magnoliopsida; order Arecales; family Arecaceae; genus Elaeis; species Elaeis guineensis. Next base: position 63,702,836 of record NC_025995.2, on the reverse strand, counting down.
CGGCAACCAAAGACATGAAAATATGCAATATTTGGTTTTCTTCCTTTCCAAAGTTCATAGGGGGTTTTCTTTAAAAATTATCTAATTAAAGCACGATTTAAAATGTAACATGCTGTGTTAATAGCTTCCGCCCAAAAATATCTTGGAAGGTTGCTTTCACAAAGCATGGTACGGGCCATTTCTTCTAAGATTCTGTTTTTCCTTTCAACTACCCCATTTTGTTGGGGTGTCCTAGGAGCAGAGAAGTTATGGCCAATTCCATTTTCATCACAAAAATTTTCAAAATCTTGATTTTCAAATTCAGTTCCATGATCACTTCTAATATTTTGAATTGAAAATCCTTTTTCATTAGAGACTTTTCGATGAAATTTAGTGAAAATATGAAAAGTTTCATTTTTGTGAGCCAAAAAGAAAACCCAAGTAAAATAAGAGTAATCATCTATAATTACAAAGCCATATCTTTTTCCTCCTAGACTGGTGGTTCTTGTTGGTCCAAATAAGTCCATATGTAAGAGCTCTATTGGTCTAAAAGTTGAAACAGTATTTTTGGATTTAAATGATACTCTAGTTTGTTTACCTAATTGGCATGCATCACAGATTCTATCCTTTTCAAAATTTAGTTTTGGCAAATCGAGAACTAAATCTTTCTTAATTAATTTTGAAAGAGAATGCATGCTGATATGTGCAAGTCTACGATGCCACAGCCAACTAGTCTCATTGATTTTAGCATTCAAGGATACTAGGCATTGCATGTCTAATTTGGCTAAGTCATTCAAATCTATCATATAAACATTGCCATGCCTATGTCCTATAAATTTAATGCCATCGTTAATAGGACTAGTCACAATGCAAACAGATGATTCAAAAACTACTTTATACCCTTTATCACAGAATTGACTAATGCTAAGTAAGTTATGCTTTAAACCTTTAACTAGTAAAACATTCTCAATGTATTTGGAGGGAGTGATACCAATGTTACCTATCCCGATGATCTTTCCTTTGCCATTATCTCCAAAGGTGACCATCCCTCCATCCTTAGCATCAAGCGTGATGAATTGTGATTCATCACCAGTCATGTGTCTCGAGCATCTACTGTCAAGATACCATTTCCTGTTTCCTTCTTGGGATGCTAGACATACCTGCAAGCAAAGGTCAAGTCTCTGTCTTAGGTACCCAAGCTTTCTTGGGTCCTTTTGGGTTAGTCAGAATGGTTCCTTTTGGAACCCATATTTTCTTTATAATTGTATTGGTAGATTTAAGGCATGTGTATGATTTATGTCCTATTCTACCACATTTGAAACAAGTAATATTTGTAGACTTGTTACCTGAATAATTTACATAAATATCCTTCAGAAACTTTTGTTTCTTCAGAGGTTTATAGCCAAGTCCAGCCTTATCATATATAGCTTTCTGATTTTCATGGATCATATTTAGTTTGTTTGAACTTAATGTGAACTTATCTATTATAGATTTTAGCTTGTTAATTTCATCCTTTAAGTTTTGATTTTCTTGACTCAAGGTGAGTTTTTCAATTGAAAGAATTTCAGCTTGTTTCACTAAGGACTGATTTTCCAATTTCAGTTCTTTGTTTTTCTTCCCTAGTTTCTTTAATTCATCAATTGAGTCATAGAAGGCTTCATGCAATTCTTCAAATGTGAATTCACTAGTGGATTCAGAAGTTACCTCATTTTCATGTGCCATCAGACACAGATTGGCTTGTTCTGTTGAGGTTTCTTCATCGGAGCTTAAGTCATCACTCGCACTCCAAGTCGCCATCATTGCCTTCTTTTTGAACTTTTTGGGACCTTTTTTCAGTTGTGGACATTCGGAGGCTTCTTGCACTCGTAGCATGTAAGGGGTTGATCTTTCTCTTTTTCTTTGCTTTGTTCTCCTTTTGTGAATTTTTTTCTCATCCCCTATTTCCTTTTTCTTAGAAACTTCTTAAATTTTCGGGTGATGAGTGCCATCTCTTCATCCTGTTCTTCATCTTCAGATTCATCCGTTTCATAATCAGACGAAGTTGTGGATTTGAGGGCAATGGTTCTTTTCTTTTTGACTTCATCCTCTTGATGTTGCTTCATGCTCAGTTCATGAGTCATCAAGGATCCAAAAAGTTCTTCTAGAGGTAGAGTGTTCAAGTCCTTTGCTTCTTGGATGGCAGTCACCTTGGCTTCCCAAGTTCTTGGCAGTGACCTGAGAATCTTCCTTACAAGTTCACTGTTAGTATAAGATTTGCCAAAACTCTTCAAACCATTAATTATATCAGTAAAATGAGTAAACATGGCAGTTATGGACTCATCATGCTCTATTTTGAACAATTCATATTTATGTACAAGCATGTTTATTTTAGACTCTTTTACTTGATTTGTTCCCTCATGGGTTACTTCTAACCTATCCCATATTTCTTTAGCAGATGCACAAGTAGAAATGCGATTGAATTCACTAGCATCTAGTGCACAATAAAGAACATTCATGGCTTTGGCATTTAATTGTGCCAAATTTTTGACAACCTCATCCCATTCTTTCTCGGGTTTGGTTGACTCCTCACCATCTATAATCTTGGTGGGTGTGTGAGGACCATTCACTATGATACTCCACATATCATAGTCGAGTGCTTGTATAAAAATTTTCATCCGAGCTTTCCAATAGGTGTAATTAGACCCATTGAAAAGTGGAGGTCGGTTTGTTGATTGCCCCTCGGCTAGAGAAGTACCGACATGGGTTGCCATAGATCTTTGGCTCTTTGATTGTTAGATCAAAGAAGGGCTAGAGCACCGGCTCTAATACCACTTGTTGCCCAGCTATGCAACCCAAGAGGGGGGGGTGAATTGGGTTTCTAAAAATTTTAAGCCCAACTGATTACTTATGAAGAACAAAACAAAGACTTTAATTCAATATTAATTACCTAAAGCAGGAATGCAAGATTATAATAAAGAAATAAAGTGAAGCGATAAAGCACACCACAAACACAAAGATTTATAGTGGTTCGGTGCTAACCTTGCACCTACATCCACTCCCCAAGCTCCTAGTTGGGAATTTCAATCCACTATACTTTGTATTCAACCCGAATACAAAACATCGAAAACTCCGACACTAGCTATCCCAAGCTAGATCACTTATTTTCTGGTACAAATAAATCCAAAACACTCCGATTTCAGGTTCGGATCAACCTTTCCTTGTTTTGAAAATCCTCCAAAACAAGAACTAAAACTCACAAAGAGTTAGAAAATTTTGAGCACAGATTAATACAATAACAGCTCCTTTAAATGAGCTAATATAACAATAAAAACTTTACTCAAATGAAGAACCCCTTTTCGAATTTTCTCAAGGTGGATGAACGCTTGAACAAATACTTGAGAAGAGGTTGATTGTTGATTGAAGATCTCTTGAAAGCTTTGGAAGATCTCTAGATCAAGGTTGAACAATAGGCTTGAAAGATCCTCTTGAATGCTCTTGCTTTTCTCTTTCACAATCTCTCTTGTATATTGTGGATCCTCTCTCTTTTTCTTTTTGGATATTTCGTTGATCTCAGGCTTTTTCGTGCAGATTTCGGATCCTTTCTTCTGTTTTTCTCTACTTTGATTTCACGTTTGATCTGCTATTTAATCTGCAATTTCTTTCACCATTTAAAGCATTTTATGACATTAGAAGCAAGAGAAAATAATTTAGGCAGATAAAGAGCCGTTAGAGCAATTTTAGGAAGCATAAAAGGCAATTAAAACGGGCAAAAAAATAGCCGTTGCTGACATTTTCCATCGCAGGGGTCGACTCATGAGTCGACTCATGCTTCAGGGGTCGACTCATGAGTCGACCTCTGTTGCAAAAACCAGAGAATGCGTTTCTGGAAATTCTTGGCTCAAATTAGCAGGGGTCGACTCATGAGTCGACTCATGCCTTGTGGGTCGACTCATGAGTCGACTCACAGGTCGTGCCAAGCCAGAAAACTAGCGTGCCAAGGAGAAATTTTGTGTGCCAATCAGCTCACAGTGCCATGAGTTGACTCATGAGTCGACTCATGCACTTCAAACCTTCATAACTTCAAAAATATAAGTCCAAACACAATGAAATTTTCACCAATAGATTTCAAATCATTTGTTCTACCAAATGGTACTATCAAATTAGGATTTTAGTGAAATTATGATTTTACCCTTGAAGAGCATAAGGACTTTTTCATTTTAAAATTATTTGTATCCCTTCAATCTGCTTTGTAATCATCAAAATCAATCTAGGAGCAACATGATCGATTGACCAAGTAACTCGCTGCGTCAACTGTGTCAACCCAGAATGCCTTTGGAAGCCCTGCCTGCAGCCTCATGCATCGTGCCTTTTCCAGAAGTGTTCTGTTCATCCTCTCGGCCACCCCATTCTGCTGTGGAGTCTCCTTAACTGAGAAGTATCTCCTGATCCCACACTCCTCATAGTAATCCTGGAACTCTCTGCTGGTGTACTCCCCACCATTGTCTGACCTCAGACACTTCACGCTCCTCCCCTGCTCCTTCTCCACCTCAGCTCTCCAGATCTTGAACTTGGTGAAGACCTCTGACTTCTCTCTCATGAAATAAATCCAGAGTTTTCTTGAGAAATCATCAATCAGGGTCATGAAGTATCTGGCCCCATTCCTAGCTAAAACTGGGGCTGGTCTCCACACATCCGTGTGTACTAACTCCAGAGGGGCTGCACTGCGGGCTGTACTGATGTTGAACTGAACTCTCCTCTGCTTTCCCATCTGGCATGGCTCACAGATCTCCCCTTTTGCACCATCCTTCAGATCAGAGATGAGTCCTCTCCTGCTCAACTCCCTCAGCCCCTTGTCACCCATGTGGCCTAGGTGGTAGTGCCACATCCTGTAAGCCCCGTGCTGGTCCTGTGCTGCAGCTGCTGCATCAGACTCTCCGATCATCACAGATCCCTCCATGCGATAGAGGTTATTGTCCAACCTCCTACCTCTCATCACCACCATAGCTCCATTGGAGATGTTCAGTACTCCGCTTCTAGTCCTACTGCTGAAGCTGTATCCACTGCGCTCCAAGTAGCCAAGTGACACCAGATTCTTTTCCAGCTCCGGGATGTGCTTTACATTAGTCAATGTCCTCACAATCCCATCAAACATCCTCACCTTGACTTTTCCTATTTCAGCCACCTTGCAAGAATGATTGTCGCCTAGAGTCACTGATCCCTCATCTGTCTTGGTGTATGTCGTAAACCAAGACCTGTGTGGTGTGTAGTGATGTGAGCATGCAGAGTCTAATGTCCACTCCTCTGTGTAATGCCTGTGACCATCTGATACCACAAGTAGATCATCCTCCACCTGCTGCCCAGCAATTGCACTCACTGATTCTGAGCCACTTCTTTCTCGCTTCTTGCTCTTCCATAGTGGACATTCTCTCTTGAAGTGCCCGAACTCATTGCACTTGAAGCATTTCACCTCTTTCTTTCTCTTCCTGGACTTGGACCGCCCCCTGGACTTGCTTCTGCCTCTGCCTCTACCTGTCCTCTCCCCTACTGCCAAATCCTTCTGGGGAGCCTGATCTCTGGTCAACTTTTTCCTTTGCTCATTAGACCTTAGCACCGAGACCATGTCCTCATATTCCAGAGTCTCCTTGCCGTAGAGTAGTGTAGTCACCAAAGAGTCATATGATCCTGGCAGTGAACATAAAAGCAACAGGGACTTATCCTCCTCATCCAGCTTCACCCCAATATTCATCAACTCCGTGCACAACTGGTCGAACCTCTGAATGTGGCCAATCACATCAGATCCCTTCTGCTCCGAAGACTGTACAACCTCTTCTTCAGCATCAGCTTGTTGCACATATTCTTTCCATATATATGGTGTGCAACTTCGACCAAAGGCCCTTCGGGGTCTTTTCTTCTAGCACCGAATACAACGCCGATCCGCCAAACATCCTCTGATCATCAAGCATGCTTTCTTCTCCAACGATGCCCACTGTCTATCTGTCATTCCCTCAGGCTTCTCATTCAAAGCCTGATCCAGATCTGCTTGCACCAGAAGATCCTCCACCCAGATTTTTACATGAAAAAATTTCCCTTGCCATCAAACTTCTCAAAATCAACCTTCATATTGCTGCCCATGACTGGATCCAAGCCAAACAAGCAATATAAAATTAAGAAGTGTAGAATATACCTTGATGGTACCTTACTAAAAATTTTCAGCACTTGGGATCTTCAACTTCTCGTGCTTGGAACCGCTTCCTCACCATCATGGCTCTGATACCAACTACTGGAGCACGATCTTGGCTCCTCCCATAGACCTTGGGTGTAGCGGAACCAGCAACGAACAGATCTGGAGACTTCTGGACACGATCTAATCCCTTGACGAAATCAGCCTGGTTGCTATCTTCTTCATCAGCCTTTCATTCCAGATGAAGAACACCTCTGAAATCACCTCTAAAAAATCCAAGATCTAGTACCAACCAGATCAGGCCTGGACCGAGGTCTCTCAATTTGTAGATCTTGAATTGGAGTATTTTAGATAGAGAAGAAGATAGATGAAGACAGACCTCGCAGATCTGTCCTGCTGCAGCCTTTCCTGTAGATCTATTGATGGAGATCTCACTCGTGCCTCAAACGACCTCAGATCAACTCCAGATATGAGAGGGACTTGTATCAACCTCTTCTCAAGAGATTCTAGGTCCTGGACCTGATGCTTGGGCAGCTGCAAGAGAGGGAGAGAGGAATCTGGTTGGCGGCACAAAGGAGAAGGGGGCTAGTGCCTCCCCTTCTTTTCTTTCCTTTTATGGACTGGCGGCAAGAAACCCTAGGGTTTCTTGCTCCTGGGGCATGGAGAGCAGCTGGAGAGAGAGGGAGAAGAGAGAGAGAGACTTGGGAGAAAGAGTTGTGTATTTTCTTGGCTTGATCAAACCTATACAAGTACATGTATATATAAACACAGGGTCAAGTGACCCAAACCCAAAACTCCCTTGACCAACTCTATGGGAGATTAGGTTAACCCAAGCCCATGTACACCATGACTTGATCTAATCTCACCTATCCTGGGCCCAGACCTGGCCCATAAAGAGTTGGTCCCTTGAGGCCCACATAACCTAGACCTCAAGAACCCGAAAGGCCACAACCTTTCAACCTAGGGCCCAACTAGCCATAGAGCCTCCATGAAGCCCTCATGAATGATGGACCTTGGCCTTACCTTGGTCCCCTGGGCCTTAGGCACACCACCTGGATCACAACAATCTCCATCTTGATGTCCCAAGGCCTCAACCAACTCCACTCTGTCCATCAGCAGCATCAGCTCAACACATCTCTGAAAGCTATCCCATGAAGTACCTTCGTAAGTGCATCAGTTGGGTTCTCCTTGGTGTGTACCTTTACCAGCTCCACCTCGCCATCCTCCACAAGCTCCCTAATCGATGATACTGAATGTCGATGTGCTTTGTCCTTGCATGATAGACTGAGTTCTGTGCTAATAGAAGTGCACTCTGGCTGTCACAGTGTACTCTAATGGCCTCCTGAGTAAGGCCCATCTCTGTCAACAAACCCTTCAGCCAAATTATCTCCTTAGCTACTTCTGTCAGCCCGATGTACTCTGCCTCTGTAGTAGATAGGGCCGTGATAGGCTGCAGAATCGATCTCCAAGAAATAGGACCTCCATACAGGCTAAAGATGAAGCCTGTCGTCACCTCTGGGTATCCACTTCTCCACCGAAATCTGCATCTACATAATCGCCAATCAGCCCCTGAGCCTCCCTGGATATGTCAGAGTATCCCACTACACCTCCTCGCTGTCTGTATCAGATGCCAACTCCAACTGAACCCGCCAGGTATCTGAATATCCACTTCAGAGCTCTCCAGTGCTCCCTGCCAGGCTGCGTCATGAACCTGCTAACCTGACTCACTGCATGAGCGATGTCTGGCCTACAACAGACCATCGCATACATTAAGCTCCCAACTCCTGAAGCATAAGGAACCGTCTCCATCTCCTGGGCCTCCACCTCAGTCTGTGGCACCATGGTCTTCGAGAGTCTGAAGTGACCGGCAAGTGGCAGCTCCACCGGCTTTGCTCCCTTCATCCTGAACCTCTCTAAGACCTTTTGTATGTAGCCCCCCTGAGATAGATGCAGCACCCTCCGGGCTCGGTCTCTGAAAATCTCCATGCCTAGGATCTTCCTTGCAGGGCCCAAATTCTTCATCTCAAACTCTTGAGATAAGGATGCCTTCAGATCCTGCACAACCTTCCTACTCTTGCATGCTATAAGCATGTCATCCACATACAAGAGTAGGAACACCCTAGAACCATCCTCAAGAGACTAAACATAAACACAAGGATCAAACTCGCACCTGGAAAGTCCAATGCTATGTACATAGGAGTCAAACCGCTTGTACCATTGCCTCAGCGACTGCTTCAGCCCGTACAGCAACTTCTGCAACAAACATACCTTTCCTTCTGATCCTGGATCCCTGAAACCGGATGGCTGCTCCATGTAAATTCTCTCCTCCAAATGCCCATGGAGGAATACTGTCTTGACATCCATCTGCTCTAGCTCTAAATTCTGAGCTGCTACAATGCTCTGCAGCACTCTGATGGAAGTATGTCTGACGACGGGAGAGAAGACCTCGCTGAAGTCGATGCCTTCCTTTTGGGAGTATCCCTTGGCCACTAACCTCATCTTGAATCTGATACCTCCCTGCTCTGAAGGCCCTTCCTTGCGACTGTAGACCTATTTGCAGCCAATGGGCCTCTTCTCCTGTGGCAACTGCACCAATCGCCACGTCTGGTTCTGGTGGAGAGACTGCATCTCCTTGGACATCGCCTAGACCCACCGCTCTCTGTCCTGGCTCTCAATAGCCTCCTGATATGTATATAGGTCTCCATTCACTATCACCAGGGCATATGACAGTGTCTCCTCGAAGCCATATCGATCTGATTGCCTGATGGTCCTCTTGTGCTTGTGTAGGGCAACACCGATATCAGTCCTCGGTCCAGCTCACCCCTGCTGGACCTCTCTGCCTCGATCATCCATCTGAGTCTTCTCCACCTGTGGAGACACCTTAGGTAGGTCTGAATGTCATGTCCTCTAGTAGTACCTGCAAGAGGCAAAATCAAAGAGGTAAGCTGTCCAGCAGTGCCCTGCTGGACCTCCTCCTGCTCCTCCATGCCTGCTCACCTCCGTAGGACTGACTCTTCATCAAAAGTCACATTCCGACTAATGACGACCTTCTTTTCAAAGAGATCCCACAGCCTGTATCCCTTGACTCCTTGCGGATAGCCTAGAAACACCATCTTGCGTGATCTGGCGTCTAGCTTGCTCCGCTCACCAGCTCCAATGTGCACATAGGCCGTGCACCCAAGTACCCGTAGATGGCCCAGCCCAACTGTCCTCCCAGACCACACCTCCTCTAGAAGCCTGCCGTCCAACCTGGTGTGAGGTGACCGATTGACCAAGTAACCCGCTGCATCAATTTTGTCAACCCAGAATGCCTTTGGAAGCCCTGCCTGCAGCCTCATACATCGTGCCTTTTCCAGAAGTATTCTGTTCATCCTCTCGGCCACCCCATTCTACTGTGGAGTCCCCTTAACTGAGAAGTATCTCCTGATCCCACACTCCTTACAGTAATCCTGGAACTCTCTGCTGGTGTACTCTCCGCCATTGTCTGACCTCAGACACTTCACGCTTTTCCTCTGCTCCTCCACCTTAGCTCTCCAGATCTTGAACTTGGTGAAGACCTCTGACTTCTCTCTCATGAAATAAATCCAGAGTTTTCTTAAGAAATCATCAATCAGGGTCATGAAGTATCTGGCCCCATTCCTAGCTAAAACTGGGGCTGGTCCCCACACATCCGTGTGTACTAACTCCAAAAGGGCTGCACTGCGGGCTGTACTGATGTTGAACTGAACTCTCCTTTACTTTTCCATCTGGCATGGCTCACAGATCTCCCTGTAGCACCATCCTTCAGATCAGAGATGAGTCCTCTCCTGCTCAACTCCCTCAGCCCCTTGTCACCCATGTGGCCTAGGCGGTAGTGCCACATCCTGTAAGCCCCCAGCTGGTTCTGTGCTGCAGCTGCTGCATCAGACTCTCCGGTCACCACAGATCCCTCCATGCGATGGAGGTTATGGTCCAACTCCTGCCTCTCATCACCACCATAGCTCCATTGGAGATGTTCAGTACTTCGCTTCTAGCCCTACTGCTGAAGCTGTATCCACTGCGCTCCAAGTAGCCAAGTGACACCAGATTCTTTTCCAGCTCCGGGATGTGCTTTACATTAGTCAATGTCCTCACAATCCCATCAAACATCCTCACCTTGACTGTCCCTATCCCAGCCACCTTGCAAGGATGATTGTTGCCTAGAGTCACTGATCCCTCATCTGTCTTGGTGTATGTCGCAAACCAAGACCTGTGTGGTGTGTAGTGATGTGAGCACGCAGAGTCTAATGTCCACTCCTCTGTGTAATGCTTGTGACCATCTGATACCACAAGTAGATCATCCTCCACCTGCTGTCCAGCAACTGCACTCACTAATTTTGAGCCACTTCTTTTTCCTTCTTGCTCTTCCATAGTGGACATTCTCGCTTGAAGTGCCCAAACTCGTTGCACTTGAAGCATTTCACCTCTTTCTTTCCCTTCCTGGACTTGGACCGCCCCCTGGACTTGCTTCTGCCTCTGCTCTACCTGTCCTCTCTCCTACTGCCAAACCCTCCTGTGGAGCCCGATCTCTGGTCAACTTTTCCCTTTGCTCATTAGATCTCAGCACCGAGACCATGTCCTCATATTCCAGAGTCTCTTGCCGTAGAGCAGTGCAGTCACCAAAGAGTCATATGATCCTGGCAGCGAACACAAAAGCAACAGGGACTTGTCCTCCTCATCCAGCTTCACCCCAATATTCATCAACTTCGTGCATAACTGGTCGAACCTCTGAATGAGGCCAATCACATCAGATCCCTCCTGCATCCGAAGAATGTACAACCTCTTCTTCAGTATCAGCTTGTTGCACATATTCTTCCCTATATATATGGTGTGCAACTTCGACCAAAGGCCCTTCGGGGTCTTTTCTTCTAGCACCGAATAAAATACCGCATCCGCCAAACATCCTCTGATCACCGAGCATGCTTTCTTCTCCAACGATGCCCACTGTCTATCTGTCATTCCTTCAGGCTTCTCATTTAAAGCCTGATCCAGATCTGCTTGCACCAGAAGATCCTCCACCCAGATTTTTCACATGAAAAAATTTCCTTTGCCATCAAACTTCTCGAAATTGACCTTCATATTGCTGCCCATGACTGGATCCAAGCCAAACAAGCAATATAAAATTAAAAAGTGTAGAATATACCTTGATGGTACCTTGCTGAAAATTTTCAACACTTGGGATCTTCAACTTCTCGTGCTTAGAACCGCTTCCTCACCATCATGGCTCTGATACCAACTACTGGAGCATGATCCAGCTCCTCCCATAGACCTTGGGTGTAGCAAAACCAGCAACGAATAGATCTGGAGACTTCTGGACACGATCTAATGCCCTTGACGAAATCAGCCTGCTTGCTGTCTTCTTCGTCAGCCTTTCGTTCGAGATGAAGAATACCTCGGAAATCACCTCTAAAAAATCCAAGATCTAGTACCCAACTAGATCAGGCCTGGACTGAGGTCTTCCAATTTGTAGATCTTAAATCAGGGTATTCTAGATAGAAAAAAGATAGATGAAGATAGACCTCGTAGATCTATCCTGCTGCAGCCTTTCCTATAGATCTGTTGATGGAGATCTCACCTGCACCTCAAACGACCTCAGATCAACTCCAGATCTAAGAGGGACTTGTATCAACCTCTTCTCAAGGGATTTCAGGTCCTGGACCTGATGCTTGGGTGGCTGCATGAGAGGGAGAGAGGAATCTGGTTGGCGGCACAAAGGAGATGGGGGCTAGCGCCTCCCCTTCTTTTCTTTCCTTTTATGGACTGGCGGCAAGAAACCCTAGGGTTTCTTGCTCCTGGGGCATGGAGAGCAGCTGGAGAGAGAGGGAAAAGAGAGAGAGAGACTTGAGAGATAGAGTTGTGTATTTTCTTGGCTTGATCAAATCTATACAAGTATATGTATATATAAACACAGGGTCAAGTGATCCAAACCCAAAACTCCCTTGACCAACTCTATGGGAGATTAGGTTAACCCAAGCCCATGTACACCCATGACTCGACCTAATCTCACCTATCTTGGGCCCAGACCTGACCCATAAAGAGTTGGTCCCTTGAGGCCCACATAACCTAGACCTCAAGAATCCGAAAGGCCCACAACCTTTCAACCTAGGGTCCAACTAGCCCTAGAGCCTCCATGAAGCCCTCATGAATGATGGACCTTGGCCTTAGCCTTGGTCCCCTGGGCCTTGGGCACACCACCTGGATCACAATAGTAAATGCTTTGGAGGCTATATCTCCTATGCTAAATAACTTTTATTATTAAAAATTCATATACTGTTACAAAATGAGCTCAACCGTCAACAAACTGACGATTCACTTTGGAACATAATTTCTAATAATTTTCACTTGGACTAAAGCCAATCAGTACAGTATTATATATCCATCTTCAATTTGTGATCATTGAACTCCTTGACACTGAGAGCTTTAGTGAATAGGTTAGCTAGATTCTCCTTTTCGTCAATCTTCTGAAGGTTGACGTCATCTCGATCCATGATCTCCCAGATCAGATGGTAGCAGTGGAGCATGTGCTTGGGGCGTTGATAGGACTTTGATTCTTTCGCTTGAGAAGTAGCTCGAGTACTGTCGTAGTATAACAAGACTGGACCATCGATGGAGGGTGCCACTCCGAGCTCGTCGATGAACTTCCACAACCATACAGCTTCCTTCGCAGCATCAGATGCTGCGACTACTCCACCTCACTAATTGAGTTGGCCACGGTATGCTGCTTGAAACTTTTTTGGTATACTGCTCCATCGTTTAGAGTAAACATGAATCCTAACATGCTCTTGCTATCGTCATGATCTGACTAAAAGATAGAGTCTATATACCCCATAAGTTTCAAGTCAGATTTTTCATAAATGAGCCATTCATCCTTAGTATTTCTTAAAACTAAAGGATGGTTTTCACAACCTTCCAGTGGTTCTCCCTTAGATTAGACTAATACCTGCTCACTATCCCTAGTGAGTAGGCAACATCTGGTCTCATACATGGCATGACGTACATGATGGATCTCACTACCAAAGCATATGGAATCCTACTCATATGCTCTCTTTCTTGAGGGATTGTTGGACAATCTCTCTTTAAAAAAAAAATTATATGGCCTATTGAAAGATAGCCTTTCTTAGAATTCTCCATACTGAACCACTTCAGCACGGTATCGATGTACATGGATTGGGATAATCCAAGTAATCTCTTCGATCTATCTCTATGGATCTTCATCCCAAGGATGTAAGATAGTTCTTCCAAATCTTTCATGAAGAACTGAGATGATAGCCAAACCTTTATTTCCTGTAATGCAGGGACGTCATTCTCGATTAAGAGAATATCATCCATATACAAAACAAGAAATATAACTATAGAACCATTTATCCACTTGTAGATACAAATTTTTTCTCTATTTCTAATGAAGTCATACGTTCTGATGACCTTATGAAAATGCATATTCCAACTCCTGGATGCCTGCTTCAATTTATAAATGGATCTCTAAAACTTGCACACCTTAGACTCATCTACGGAGTGAATCCTTCAGGTTGTATCATATGCACCTCTTCTTTCAGCACTCCATTTAAGAAAGTCATTTTCATATCTATTTGTCAGATCTCATAGTCCAGATATGCCGCTATCGCAAGCATAATCCGAATGAATTTATGCATTGCTATAAAAAAAATATCACATCATAGTAAACACCATAATGATGACGATATCAGTTGGCAACCAGATAGGCTTTATAGATCTCTACCTTTCCATCTGCATCCCTCTTCCTCTTGAAGATCTACTTACACCCTATGAATTTTATCCATTCAGGTGCATTAACTAATGTCCATATATCATTGACCTTCATGGACTCCATTTCAGACTTCATGGCTTCAAGCTACTTATTGAAGTTGGTGTTGGAAAATGTGTCCAAAAGCCAATCGTGTGATGATTGTGCTAACTATAATTGTATATGAATTGATAAATAATAAAAATTATTTGATATTCTTCATCATAAGAATACATCTTCTAATGAACTCTTATATTGTGATGAAGTCCTTAGGACTACTTTGATCGATAAAGGAGGATTTATCGCGTAGTCCTTAAATTGGTTCGTGACCAAACGATATGCTATTACTAGGATGATAGCGATAATAAGTTTAGATCGTTATATGCCATATACGTTGGTTGTCCTCATAACCAAATAGTATGGAGATACTGGTATAGCATGCAGGTGAGATGTAGAAGTACATCATCACTGAACGTGACCAACTGTGGAGAACTCTGCTATCAAGGGTAGCTCGCAAAGGGTATGGGTATAAGTGTCCCTCCGACCTGAGATCACCACAGTGACTTACAAGCAACTCATTGTACTTTGGTGCTGGACTAATTGAGTTTCTAATTCAGTGATGAAAGATTTCTGGATGCAGTAAAGTACTTATCAAGTAGGTGTGTGAGTCAAGATGGGATTGACCCCTCCGAATTAGTAAGAGATATACATTAGTTGTTGGAGTTTTATGATTTCATGCATGCATGATTTTATAAATTGAGTACACAGTAGAATTTTAAAATTTTTAGATTAAATTTAATTTAATCTAAGCATGCATAAGATCATATCTTCAAATCATAATCAGAATCATCATATGTGAGATAAGATTTAGATACAAAAATCAAAAGAAAAAAATAAATATAAAACATACCTGGACATGGATCAATCTTCAACTCAAATGGATGATCATGGATGTCTTGCGAAGGTTTCTTTTAGCCGCATAAATATCTGGCTTCTACGGATATCCACATGAGACTCTGATCTGATCAGAAGTCTTTTAATCTCATTAGAGTGCTAGCTCTCTTGTAGAGATCACATCTTGATGGCTGAAAATCTTTTTTTCTTCAAAGATACTCTTAGAGAATAAGAAAATGTAGGAGGATCTTGATCTCTACATTAGAGATCATGAGAAGAACTCTTTCTTCTCTTTTCTTCCTAAAATTCAAGCACCAAATCTCTACAATAGAGATGTAATAAATTTTATCCAAATTTTGGATAAAAGAAAAAGGAGACATCCATGTCTAAACATGGACAAGAGGGATAGAGGAGGATGTCCAAAACAACCAACCTTTGGTTGTGTAAGAAAGAAGAGATATGGAGATCAACTCACCTCATGCCAAACCCACGGATGCTGCCCCTTCTTCCCTTGTTTTTCTCCATGCCAATGCTCTGGTTTTTGGGCATCATAACCTGGTCTTAATCTCTCCTATTCAACATCCCATAGTGGAGTATTTATAGGCTAAAGGATGAAAACTAATTTGAGTAGGAGATAGAGTCCAAAGAGCCTTGGACTCTATCCTCTTTGTACCACCCAACCAAAAATAATTGTAACCAGATTTTTACACGCTAAAAAGGGAGAATCTTTTCTTTCTTACATGTTGATATGGGGAGGAAAAAGTGGCATTGAAGTGGTTTGAGGCGTGGGTGTTTTGGGCGCACAAAACAAGTTCAACGTTGGAGTCCTTTTGGTGCAAGAAAAGGAAGAGTTTTAAACCCATGGGACTCTTGATTAAATGACTGTTTTAAATCAAATAAAATATTAATTAATCTTAATCATATTAGGATCAGATTAGACTTAAAAAGATAAGAATTCAAATCTAATTTGGAGCCCAATTAATTTAGATTGCATGTCTCCTAATTGGAGGAGGAATCCTAGTCCAATTGGACTCTTTCTTGGTGCTTGAGTCAAACTCAATTTTAATCTTAATCCCATTAGGATTTGGTGCAGTATGAAAATGAAGATTTTTAGTTCAATTAAAAATATATATATCCTAGTCTAATTAAAAATTAGATCAAATCCAAATCCTAATTCAACTGGGGCTAATCATCCAATCCTTTTGGGTTATCCTATAACCCTATAGGGTTGATCAAATCAAACTCAAAATGAGTCAAATTTAATCCAATCAAATTGGACTTGATACAAGCCCATTGTTTAATCAAATTGAGCCAATTAGCAATCCTATTGCTAATTAATTCTCCTATAACTCACTAACTCTTTAGTAAGTTATGTAGTTAGATCAATTATCAATCAAATTGATAATCAATTCTTTTTTACGATTCATAATCGTAATTCAACCATCTGATCAGTCAAAAGTCTCTTTTGTGTGTGGCCCCATAGGTTCTATTCGATCTGGTAGTAAGATATATTGTGATCTCTATCACAATATCATTGAAACTCTTTTCAATGGATTGGAATAATTTCAACTCTACCCACCATGGATCATTGATCATCAAGATGATCCTTATGAGTCTCACAATCTACCAATGACACCTAGCAATATGTAGTGACAACCCAGCAGAATAAAAGATGAACCTCTAGGTATAGTAGCACATGATATAATTCCTCTATCGTGAGTCCCAATCAGATGGCAGGTCATGGATGAATCGTCAAACCTCAACATCAGCCATATGATAGATTCAATCAGCTCGAGTCCATATGTGATTCTATGAATTTTTTTTTCATCAATCACACTACTATAGCCATAGACTTAAGGACTCGGCCTCTTAAATCTCATAGGACTACTCCTTTCTACTAGAGTCGATAGATCCCATCTTGATGCACACCCCACTCCTACAGTAGACCAACTGTCGTCAACATCCACTTCAAGGGCTCCTTGAGACTCATGTTAATATGTCAGTCAAACTCTAGCAGCCTCACTACGAGCAGTAGTATCATCTCAGATCAAAAGATCAGTCATACAACTGCAGCATCAAAAAAGTCACTAACGAGTGAGCAGACATCCATATGACTTCTCATGTTGGTCACGCTTAGTGCTAGTTGTTCTCTAACAACCACCTGCACTTTCGCTCCAGTGTCTTTATACTGCAGACTCGAGACCCATCTATCTGAAAGAAGCAATCCATGTACTAATCTATTCGGATCAATGATCATCCCCATGATGATCCTATGACCAAGAGTAATTTATAAATCAACTATTAATGACATATGCCTCAAATTCTCAACTCCTTGAGAATATGTGTCATCATTATGTTAATCCCTTAGATGATTCATGGATACATAAACATGAATGATATTATAACTGTCCAATAAGTATGAAATCATGTCCTAGAGATATAAAATATGTCAGTCAAGATTGGTTTCTAGAGCATACGTCCAATAATCTTCCACTTGCACTAAAGCCAATTTGCCATGTACCAAACCCTATCTTCACAAGACAAGCTTTTAGTCCTAGGTCGGCTAAGTGACTTACCAGTGGATCATCCACATTACATGTAGAGTTTACTCTCTGCACCTCTATGTATTTTTACTTGAGGTAGTTGCGTGTTTTGCTGTTCTATGTGCTTGGATATCTGGTGAGACCTAGGCTCCTTAGCAAAGGCTATGGTGCCATTGTCTTTGCAGTATAGTGTCACTACATCTAATGGCATGACAATCAATTTTACAACTAATATTAAAATTAGAATGCATCCTACACATCTATAGTGTACTCAGCTTTCATTGATCGATTATTTGAAATCCTTCTAGAACATCGACATAGGAACACACCCCATGATATAGACATTCTACAATCAATATCAAACATAAAATCTGAATTGGTGTATCCTCTCACTCCTAGCTTTGATCCTTCTCTAAATTAAGAACATATCCTTAGTTCTTCTCAAGAACTTAAGGTCATTTTCACAGCAATCCAGCACTCACAGCCTGGATTCAACTGATATCTACTTATGACATTCATGGTATTATTTATATTAGTTCAAGTATATTACGGCACACGTCTGTGCCCGAAAGGATAGCAGACCCCTCTTGGAGATTTTTATGCTGAATCTTTTTGGCATCCAGTCTCGGTACTTTATCTGTGAAAATGCAAGCATCCAATTACATCTATCACTATAGATCTTTAGGACACTCGCTTTATGTCTTTTATGAAAAAATTTATATTTAACCATATTTTAATCGATGTCAATTTTGGACACTCCCACTGACCTTTTTGAAATCCATAATTCCTCTTTTCTGGTCAAACAATTTGATCATGTCATCAAAATAACTTGTTCCAACTCCAAGGGTATTATAGACTTTGTGATTTTCTATCACAAGAAGTGAGATCCATAGGCTATTCCATACAGAAATCTTCAGATGATCTCTTCTCAAGAAAGCTATTTCACTCCCTTTCTTGGAGTTGATATCATACATCACCTCGTTGTAGGTTCTGAGATCATCTCTATGCTCTCCATCTCCCACTGAGAAATGACTTTCTCTACATCCTCTGTTTAAGCATACCCGAGTATCTTTTGAGAGGATTGGAGATCCTATTATGTGTATGAGGTGGAGGAAGAATATATGTCTACTGGCTCATGATGAATAGATTCTTAAGGTCCTATAGCTCGTTGCTCTTCAGAGATACTTTCTTTCAGCTTAACTTTCCTCCCACTATTTCATCTTGGTTAAATAATTTTCTAAGAAGATAACATGTCGGGTCACAATCATATTACAATCTTTTCAAAAATAATATCCCAAACTCTTTTAGGATGAGCTTTATAGACCTATCCTCTAACATATCTACCTGCTATCCTAGATACAAGTTGTACATCCTTGAATCTCAAAATAATCAAGATTCAGTTCTCACCATGCCATATCTTATATGGTGTGATAGGAACAGGTTTAGAGAGAACCTAAATTCATAGAAATAAAGTATATCCCTAAAGAAATATAAATAAACTAGTGAAGTTCATTATGGATTAGAGCATACCTCATATAGTCCCATAACTCTTCTTATCTCGTTGAGCTGAGATGTACTAAGAGCAGTCCAATATGAAACCATGACATATCTTATATGCAAAGTAGAGACAACTCCTTGGTTAGCACATCACATGGGCTACACACATCAAATGTGTACAAGGATAAGTATCTTAGTGGTCCATTTTCTTTTATCCCACAAGAGTAGCTTAGTCATATTTTCTCAAAGAGATGATACACAAACTAGATTTGACTCAGCAGTCAATAAGCCCAAAGGCCCATAATTCTTTCAGTTTGTTAATCATTTCTTCTCCAATATAACTTAGCCTAAGGGTCCATATATATTTAAGGTTCATCTCAAATTTGGATCTTTCAAATCCAATGACATTCACTGCTTGCTCAATTAAGTTCACATATGCATCACCATGCAGATGATAGAGACCATCTCTAGGAACTAAATCCAAACGATGATTGCAAAGGACAGATATCCATGGCCACAACAGTAACTGTTGCCTTATAGCCAATTTCAAGGGTTACTTTCTCATCCCTTTACCTTCCCATCGACTCTACACTATAGTCCATAGCTCAACTGAGAGAAGAAAAAATTGTAAGGATAACATTGAGCAATTTTGACATCCCTACTCTAGGTGCGTCTTTGTTTCTTTAGGCTCTCCAAGTATTTATCTCTGAACTCTTTCAAGATTTTTTTATTAGCAATACTTTGACCAATTTAGATAAGGCATCATGATGGTCTTTTTTATGGTAGCTTACCAGAAACTATCCATATAAACTAATCAGAGATCGTAGGATCAAATCAATAAGTAATTCCTTATGCATGATCATATCGAGCCTTTTGGGCTCCTTAATGTCCTTGATCATTATCAAATAACGATCATAGACTGACTTTCCATCACGCATCACATGCACTGTGCGACTCTGATCACCTCACAATACTTGTAGATAAATCAACATGTCGTTGGCAGTGAACATGTGCTCATGCATAGTACCTATTTTAATTGTCGTTGTCCATCCACTCATCAAGTATAGCTCGTTAATTATGGATTGGATGAGTTGTTAACATTAGAATAACTTGATAGAGAACATAGCTTAATTTTCTAAAGTTAAGAATAATTTTTAAATTTGTGAGCTAGTCTATGTACTCAGTTTTGATTAATCGATTGATATCTAGAATTTAAGCTAGAGGGTTGGAAGCTGATATAATAAACAGTAGAGAGCAAAGATTCTAATTAGATATTTATACTTATTTTATGATTTGTACTAGAAACCTTTAGATGCAAAAAGATACTTCCACTATTTTATCAGATCTCCCACACTCTTCGAGTGGAGAAACGAAAACCCTGATGCTATAATTGGATTTCTGTGGGTGCTGCGGTCCCACCGATACCGTGCACCTCACCTAACAGTTATTGGTAATACGAATAAATACTGATGTATGGATAACTCTTTGTCTAGATACTTCTCTAAGCATGTTGCAGCCATTTGATCTCTAAGTCATGTGGGCTCACCTAACAGTTATTGTCCGCACTTCTTAGTTAAGCCAGACCCATCGTTCACAAGCAGACGCAAAGTCGTCATTGGGTCCCTCACCTAACAATTATTGGGCCCAACCCCATCTTTACCCCACAGTAACTCTTTGCTAATAGAGTAGTTGCGTAATCCCGATGCAACTGAACCACTGTGACCAGTCGAGAACAATCAATGCCGAAAGCATGCCCGCACATCTACAATGGTGGAAGACCTTGGACTTAATATTTTGTAGAGAGATTTGGGTTTAGATCTCAACTAATCAGTCATCATATGACTGATGTAATTGGCATGGGCTAAATCAAACCACCAAGCAACCATATTTGAGACTCAAATCTTCCAAATTGACCAGGTAAGTGGAGATTGGTGGGGGTCCCCCCGTTGCTTTTCTTAGACACCAATAAATTGACTAGGTAAGCGAATGAAATTAATTAAATAACTATCTTTCAATTACTTATCTTAGACATCAATTAGACAATTGATCCAAATAGGTTAGCTTAGGTGAATTAGACTCGAGCCATAGAGCCAAATTAGATCTTTAGGTTTAATTAATTCTACATATGGGTGTCAATCGATTTGATCAACAACAATTGTATGATCTTAGGCTCTATTGACCTCATCCTAATTAATACTTGATTTAGTTTGATCAACTACTAAATCGATTTAGACCCAGTATGATCAAATCAGAAATCTTTTAATGTAATCAAATTACATGACCTAATTTGATCCACCCATGACCAATCCCTCATACACAAATACTAATTTTAGATGTTAAATCAAAATTTTCAGATCTAAATTCTTTGCATGAAGTATAAATTTTGATCTCGAAATAATTTCAGATCATGCATATGACTATGTATCACATACATAAACTAGTTCAGGTCATTGAAACAATTTTAGCCCTAAACATTACTTTCATATATCATATACATGAATCAAAACAAATCATGAAACTCTTTTTAGATCTAAATAACAAAACATATATCATATATATATTTTAAAAATTAGATCTAAAAATATAATTTAATTAAAAATTTTAACATCATTCTAGGACAACCATACAGCATAACAAATTATGCCAGGGCAACCTTATGTCAGAACGATATCAAAATCTTTTAGATCTAAAATTTTTCTCTACAGATTTGAAATCTAAATCTAAATCTCATACATATGATGTGGCTCTGATACCACTGTTGGAGTTTTATGATTTTATGTATGTATGATTTTACAAATCAAGTACACAATGAAATTTTAAAAATTCTCAGATTAAATTTAATTTAATCTAAGCATGCATAAGATCATATCTTCAGACCATAACCAGAATCATTACATGTGAGATAAGAGTCAGATACAGAAATCAAAAGAGAAAAATAAATATAAAACATACCTGGACATGGATCAATCTTCAACTCGAACGGATGATCATGGATGTCCTGCGAAGGTCTCTTTTAGCCGCACAAGCATCCGACCTCTACGGGTATCCACACGAGACTCTGATCTGATCAGAAGCCTTTTGATCTCACCAGGATGCTAGCTCCTTTGCAGAGATTTCATCTTGATGGTTGAAAATCTTTTTTTCTCTTAAGATTCTCTTAGAGAATAAGAAGATGTAGGAGGATCATGATCTCTATGCTAGAGATCATGAGAAGAACCCTTTCTTCTCTTTTCTTCCTAAAATCTATGCACCAAATCTCTATAATAGAGATGTAATAAATTTTATCCAACTTTTGGATAAAAGAAAGATGAGATATCAATGTCTAAACATGGACAAGAGGGATAGAGGAGGATGTCCAAAACAACCAACCTTTGGTTGTGTAAGAAAGAAGAGATATGGAGATCAACTCACCTCACGCCAAACCCATGGATGCCACCCCTTCTTCCCTTGTTTTTCTCCATGCCAATGCTCTAGTTTTTGGGCATCATAACCTGGTCTTAATCTCTCCTATTCAACATCCCATAGTGGAGTATTTATAGGCTAAAGGATGAACACTAATTTGAGTAGGAGATAGAGTCCAAAGAGCCTGGGACTCTATCCTCTTTGTACCGCCCAACCAAAAATAATTGCAAGCAGATTTTTACATGCTAAAAAAGGAGAATCTTTTCTTTCTTACACGTTGATATGGGGAGGAAAAAGTGGCATTGAAGTGGTTTGAGGATGGGTGTTTGGGGCGTACAAAACAGATTCAATATTGGAGTCCTTTTGGTGCAAGAAAAGGAAGAGTTTTAAACCCATGGGACTCTTGATTAAATGGCTGTTTTAAATCAAATAAAATTTTAATTAATCTTAATCATATTAGGACCAGATTAGACTCAAAAAGATAAGAATTCAAATCTGATTTAGAGCCCAATTAATTTAGATTGGATGTCTCCTAATTGGAGGAGGAGTCCTAGTCCAATTGGACTCTTTCTTGGTGCTTGAGTCATACTCAATTTTAGTCCTAATCCCATTAGGATTTGGTACAGCATGAAAATAAAGATTTTTTATTCAATTAGTAATACATACATCATAGTCTAATTAGGAATTGGATCAAACACAAATCTTAATTCAACTGGGGCTAATCATCCAATCATTTTGGGGTTATCCTATAATCCTATAGGGTTGATCAAATCAAACCCAAAATGAGTCAAATTAAATCCAATTAAATTGGACTTGATACAAGCCCCATTGCTCAATCAAATTGAGCTAATTAATAATCTTATTACTAATTAATCCTTCTATAACTCACTAACTCTTTAGTAAGTTATGTAATGTAATATTTGCATTAGATCAATTATCAATCAAATTGATAATCAATTTCTTTTTGCGATTCATAATCATAATTCAACCATCTGATCAGTCAAAAGTTTCTTTTGTGTATGACCCCATAGGTTCTATTCTGTCTGATAGTGAGATATATTGTGATCTCTATCACAATATCATTGAAATACTTTTTAATGAATTGAAACAATTCCAACTCTGCCTACCAAGGATCATTGATCATCAAGATGATCCTTGTGGTCTCACAATTCATCAGTGACACCTAGTAGTATATAGTGGCAACCCAGCAGAATAAAAGATAAACCTTTAGGTGCAGTTAGTACATAATACAGTCCCTCTATCGTGAGTCCCAACCAGATGGTAGGTCATGGATGAATTATCAAACCTCAACATCGATCATATGATAGATTCAATCAGCTCGAGTCCATATGTGATTCTATGAAAATTTTTATTTTTCATCAATCACACTGCTATAGCCATAGACTTAAGGACTCAGCCTCTTAAATTTTATAGGACTACTCTCTTCTGTTAGGGTCGATAGATCCCATCTTGATGCACACCCCACTCCTACAGTAGACCAACTATCGCCAACATCCACTACAAGGGCTCCTTGAGACCTATGTTAATGTGTCATCAAACTTTAGTAGTCTTACTGTGAGCAGTAGTGTTATTTCAGGTCAAAGGACCAGTCATATAACTACAGCATCGAAAAAGTCACTAATGAGTGAGCAAACAACCATATGACTTTTCGTGTTGGTCACGCTTAGTGCTAGTTGTTCTCTAACAACCACCTATACTTTCGCTCCAGTGTCTCTGCACTATAGACTCGAGACTCATCTGTCTGAAGAAAGCGATCCGTACACTGGTCTATCCGGATCAATCACCATCCCCATGATGATTCTATGATGAGGAGCAATTTTGGAATCAACTATTAATGACACATGCCTCAAATTCTCAACTCTTTGAGAATATGTGTCATCATCTTGTTAGTCCCTTGAATGATTCATAGACACATAAACATGAATGGTATTATAACTATCCAATAAGTATAAAATTATGTCCTAGAGATATAAAATGTGTCAGCCAAGATTGGCTTCTAGGGTATATGTCCAACATCAGTGTATTTCAATTTAGCAAAACCTGAGCTCAGATAATCCATGTGATGGATTTAAAAAAGATTGAAATACAATGTGGATGGCTTATCTAGGATTGACAGTTAAATTCTAGATCATTTTCGAGCATTAAGATCAAAGAGATGAATTATACGAAAATAATACACCAATAGATTCTTGAATATTGCTTCATTTTCATTCGACCTATCCGGATATCGGATCATCATTGTTAGATGGTTACATCGATTGGTTCAGGAAGGTATTCTTGTGCCACCGACTTAGGTTCAAACCTATGAGATCACACTCAAAAGAAATTTTTGACTGATCATGTGGCTGATCAACGATTGAGAATCATTCAAGGGCTTAATCATTAATTCGATTGAAGGTTAACTTTATGTAAAAGTTACAATAAATTAATTCACCAAGTGTTAGTAAATTAATAGAAGATTAATTAGTAATTAGATTACTAATTAGATCAATTTGATTGAGTAATAAGAATTAAATAAAATCTAATTGAATTAGATTCAATTAGGTTTGACCCGATTAGGTTATGAGATGACCTAATCGCTAAGGGAGAATTATCTCTGATTTGATTAGAACTTTAGTTCAATCAATTTTTAATTTGATTAAAATTTGATTAAAAATTTATGAACTTAATTAGATTAGATTTTATATATTTTATTTGGGCTAAACCAGATGTGATTTGATTTAGATTCAAATAAGAAAATTAGGAGTCCTTGTTGGAATAGGACTCTTCTCCTTGCACCAACCTAGTTTGCATGCCATATATCTCCACACATAAAATTATTTTGTAGGAGATTTTTTTACACCAAAGAGTTCATTCCCTTATCCATCTTATATTTAAATCTAAATTTTTCTTGATACAAGAAAGGTTCTAAAATTAGATTTCAAAATATTTCTTATCAGGAGAATCTATTCTCATCCAGATCAATCTCTCTATGCAAATAATTTTTTTTCTTCTTATATGTGTGACATTTTTAGGATATTTTTTTATGAAAGATTAGTTGGAGAACTAATTTACTATAAAAAAAATATGAGAAGAGGCATCCCATATTTTTTGGCATATTTTGGGATGTGAAATTGTAAAGGGAGGCGGAATCCTATAGGAGTCCAGGATCACTAGGACTCTTCACCCCACCTCCTTACATACTTATAAAAGGGGCTTTTGTGGTTTCTTTTGTGTGTGTGTAAGATACTAGAAGAGATCTCTTCACGTGGTGGAAGTTTGGGCATGGTTCACGATGTGAAGAATAGAGAAGAGGGTCCTCTCTCTTCGGGTGTGCACAAAAATCTGAATTTTAGGTTTTTGGTTCTAAGGATTTGGGAAGAGAGAATAAATTAGAAAAAAATTATTTTCTTCTCTATCTTTCTTTAACCTTTTTATCTCCTCCAGTAGCCTATCTTCCATCTCTAGAAAGGTTTCAAAAATTTGAAGAAAGGATCCAGATCGATCAAGAAGAAGGTCTTCATGCGAGCTAGCATTCCCAAGAAGATCGATCAGATTGGAGCTTCGAGTGGATTTCCCATAGAGGTCGGACGTATGTGTAGCTTTAAATAATCAGTAAGGATCCTCTCTACCATATCTCTCAGCAGTGGAGATCATCGATCCATACTTAGGTATTGAGTTCTAAACTCAGATTAGAAGTAGATGTGATCTACTGCTCACATGCATGCATGCTGATTTTATCTTCTGTATTTTTTAAATTTTATATGCAACATAACATATCATAGATCCTAGAGTAGGTTGATTTGATGATTAGATCATATACATGTTAGATTAATTTGATTAATCTAATTATCTTTCACTATAATTTATTCAAAAAAGTTTCAAAATATATGTATGAAATCGCCTACGCATTCCAACAGTGGTATCAGAGCCTAGGTTCGTTATGACATGATTTATGTGCATATTAAATTTAAAATTTAATTTTATTTAGATCTGATATATGATATTTTAATCTAAATTTAATTAATAGTTGATCACACAAACTGACATAAGATTGTCCTGCTATAGAGTTGATCCCTTACAGTGAAAAGGTTATCCTAGTTTGTACTGATTTTTGATAAAGTCTGATTTTATGTCATGCATGTGATGTTTATGATCTGATTTAGATGTGATCTAAGATTATAATTAGATCTAATATAATTTAGATTAGATTTAAATTCAAGCATATATGATATGTGATTAGATTAGATGATCCGATTAATAAGTACTTGGATTGGGTTGATCACCAGGCCATCCAGTCATAGGAGCAAGAAGGGTTTAAAGGCCCTCTCTTCTCATTCGATGAGATACTCTTATGACATGTAGGGGTGCCATATGATTAGATCCCATGAAGAAGAATGCGAAAGGAAGAACTTACTTTCCTGTAAAATCCTAGATCTTGAAATTCTAGGCTTGTTATAGGTGATACAATGTTGTATGAAATGTAAGATATCTAATCGATATGATTAAAATTATTTTAATTTTGATAAAATAAAATCTCGAATCATAAAAATTTTAGATATGATCTAAAAATATTATGATTGATTTTATTTTAGTATTATGCAAGAATCTTCAGTTCTGAAACTCTTTGAATCGTGCTCACACAATTACTGAGTTTATCCAATTTTGAATTGAGTTGACTCAGTCTCTTTGTGTAGCTAGCTCAATGGTAATTGAGTCGACCCAATTTTAGAATAAAAAATTTTTACATAATATTTATTATAAATTATTTACAAAATAAAAGGTTGAAATTATTTCAAACCATAACCATAACCTAAACCCATGTTGGTGCTGAACTTAATTGAGAATTAAGTATACAATCGATTAGATTTAGAATTATGAATTAAAGATCTAATGTCATTCACATAAAATATGGAGGCATGGGTTAGCTCAAATCAGGTCCTCTTAATTAGGTTAGATCTAGGGTTAGAATTACAGAGTTAATGGACTAACTAGAAAAATTGATTAAATCTAATCAAATGTTGAATTAGATTAAATCAAAGTTTCTCTAGAATCAACATAATAGTTGTAGATGGTCAAGTTCATGTCTTTGATTAGATCAAATGGACCTTGATTATAGCTCAGTGGTTGAATCCGAATCATTAGGTTGGTCAAATCGAAACTAATTAACCAATTGGTGCCTAAGGTAAGTTCGATATTTGATCGATGGTTTTAATTGGGAGCGGCTTACTTGATTATTTCAATGGTGTCTAAGGCAAGCTTAGCAGACCCTCCCATCGATCTCACTTATCTGGCCAATTTGGAGGATTATGTCTTGATTAGACCGCTAAGTGATTCAAGCTGATCCATATCATTAAGGTTGATCAGTGTGACTGATTTAGGTGCCAGTTCAAGTAGCATGACCTTAATCCAATTCAATGATTTGGTGAAGTCAGTGAGAGGATTGTGGTTTTGTGGTTGATCTCTTCTCATCTTTTCTCTAAATTGATTAAAATTTTTTAAATTATTAGATCCTTAAAATGATCTAGTTATAGGGATAACTAGATTATAGCCTCCCATTAAGTTGGGTGATAATGGGTCCATTAGTATGATGATCATTGGAGGTCCAAAGGTTTGGTGTTCATCTGCTATTGAAATTATCATTCAATAATATGATGACTTAGTCGAGTCTCTCTGTCAAGTGGTCAGGTTAGCCGACCAAAATTGGGCTTGATTATTTGGTAGTTGGATAAGTAAGTATGATCATGTTAATGGTTGGACCTAACCAGAGCTTGCAAAGAAGACCATAGTCAACTAAAAAGTTACCTGGGGCTAAATCGATTACTAAAAATTGTTTGGTAAAATAATTGGTTAAGAACCTACCCATAGATGTACATGGATGAGCCGGCCAAAGTCGGGCTTATGTGCATTCTATGTGGATTCTAGTACCCACTAAGAAATTAGAGTAATTTCTCAGATTGGAGGTAGAGGCTATCAAATCGAATAAAATGTGAGAGAATCTTTAGACTAAAGTCTAAGTCTTTAGGCTTAATCAATTCATAAACGTAGAGGTCTTGTATTTTTCTTTCAGTTATGGCTAGATGTCCATTGCTCAAATCACTGTTTGATGATGACTTATTTATAGGACCCAACTTTGATAGATAGTATCGAAAGTTATAAATAATTCTAGAGTACGAATGGATCCTACATATGATTATGGATCCAGCATCAGAAGTTTCCACATCCAACACATGATGTCATCAAAGACACTTATCAGAAGTGGCCAAATGATCATATCATCGTGTGGTTTATTGAGAGCAGCAAAGATCATGAATTTAGTTATAAATTTGATGATGCTCAGTAGAAGAAAATTCTTCAAATATTGAAGGAGTTCTTTCGCACCTTTGAAGTTGTGTCTTCAGTGGGGAACAATTCTTTGAGAAAAAAAAAGAAGGTGCAAGAAAGTCATGCTTGGATTGAGGAGCTTGAACAGATAAAAGAGTCTAAGATTAACTTGGTCAGGCAGAGTTTCTTGATCCGAACAGGCTAAGGAAGAGAAATCAGTAAAGGATTGCTGAACAAGATACTTATATGATAACACCTTGTGATTTCTCTATCTGTGACATACTACCTGGATATTAGATATCAAAAGTCCATACAAATTATTGTAATGACTTTAGGATAGTAGAAAGATTGAAAATAGCAAGAGCTTCCTGAACATTAGAGTTGGAAGTTATGTTCCAATCCTGGTTTTAGGAATCGTTGAGCCTGTTTTCAATTTTAACAATATCGGTTTAGTGATTGTCACTATTGTCTAATGATTTTTATGATATCATTATGAATGATGTCAAAATCATGTGGACAATTGAGAAATAATATTTATGAATAGTCACAGCCTGTTAGTGTATTGTATACAATCAAACAAACTACCTAAAGTAGATAATGTCACAAATGTCTACCTTTGCAATTTAGGCTCGATCATTAAACAAGAATAAGATCAACAGGAGATAATTCTCAAAGTCAATGATTGTAAATCATTATTAATTTGTTAATCCTATCTCTTTAGTAAGATGACCAAGTCACCTTTTGCTGGAAAAAGTGAACGAGCCAATGATGTTCTGAATCTGATATATACTGATATATTGGATCTACGAACATGTTTGCCATAAATTAAGATTATTCAAAATATCAAATAAGTTCATAATAAAGTAGAGAAACAAACTTGAAAGAGCATTGAAATTCTTCTGTCAGACCAAAGAGGAGAATGCATTTCAAGTAAGTTTTGACATATTTGGAAGAGAATAGGATTCTCTTTTATTGGAATTGACTTTGCTAGACGTAGTTTGATCCATGATGGGGTTTACAAATTTATTAGTCTCCTTTTAGGGTTATACTCTTAAGACTATTTGTCATGTTTTGAACTGGATTTCGAACTAATCAATCGCAAAGACTCCATATGAGATATGGAATAGGCGTAAGCCGATACTTTCTTACCTTAGGGTTTGGGAGTGTTTAGTTTATGTCAAGCATTTATAGACCGATTAGCTTGGATTCCGATCCTATATATATTATTTTGTAAGATAACTCCAAAAATCTAGGGGATATAACTTCTAACTTGCTAAAGAACAAAAGTTGTTCAGCATTCTTTTTAGAAAAAGAGTATCTTGGTGAAGGTACTAATGCCTTTAATGTGAAACTTATGAAGTTTAATAGGTAGAAGAACCAACACAATCTAGTGAACCCATAAAACTGAATTTGTTTAGATCAAATCTAGAATCCATTGTAGAGGCACATTAAGGAGATTCGGTAGAGTACGTAACTGTCGAATAGATACTTTGGTATCTAGATTCAAGATGTGAACTTGTTGAATTCGATGAGAACAACAAAGATCTGATCACCTATATGGACACCATGTAGTGGTCTGACTCGATTAATGGCTGGAGTCATAGAGTCCAAAATCAAGTCCATAAAGATCAATGGTGTATGGACATTCATTGATTCACTCGAAGGGTAAAACGCATAGAGTGTAAGTGGATCT